>NC_061080.1:975170-977396 GCF_021917145.1 Hypomesus transpacificus
ACAAACAATAGAAGACAAAAGGGAACTTTGTTTGTCGGTTTTGTCCAGGTGAACACCTGTGTCTCTTCTGGTGAGCAGCCAGGCCCTCTAAACTCTAAATACCCAGAATCCTCTTCAGGAGAGGGCCGTAATTGGACGGCTGAGGGATCGGTGGGAGGCAGACCGTGACTGGGCCTGGGTGCTGCTGCTTAGTTAACACCGACTGGACCTGCTCCCAGCATCCCCCAGTCCTGCTCACAACGTGAGTGTGTGTGTGTGAGTGAGTGTGTGTGTCTACAGTAAGTGTGTGCGTGTCGTTAAGTGGGTGTGTGAGTGCGCCTTCCTGGCTGTTGTGAGACTTTTCCATAATAGGTTTCCAGAATAGACTTCATCAGCTTGCATAAACCATGGGGCGTCTTTACCATACTTCCGAACGGGTTGCCACGGTGATCCGTCACCGTGGAACGTATCTCCGCTGTGCTAGTGTTTGGTAATGGAGCCATGCTGGAGGATGTGGGGCACACCAGTACCAGCACCCCCCCCCCCCCCCCCCCCCCTTTAATGCACCCCCCCCACCACACACACACACCCCCTCCACCCCCCTCGTGTTGGTGAGATGGACTGCTCCATCACTGTCACATGGTCCACAGATTGGGTGCCAAAGTACTAATAAAGACAAGAAACACATGTCAGCCACTGATAAATATGCTCACTCTGGGATGTGTGCTTGTCTGTGTGTGTGTGTGTGTGTGTGTGTGTGTGTGTGAGAGTGTGTGTTGGCCATACTACAGAGAGAGTTGTGTGTGTGTTTGTGTTCACCAGACTGCAACCCAAGGATTACAATCTCCTGACACACACACACACACACACAGGCACAGCTGGCTTGAGTAACTCAAATCTTTTGATCAGTCTCTTGCTGCATTTGCAACACAGTAACAAGCAGCCAGTCAATCTCGATACACTTCAAGATATTGATAGTGTCATCGTTTAGTATACTGTACATCGTTTTTCTTCTCTGAATTGACAGCATTATATATGCAATATTTTATATTAACAAAAAAGTAGTTTGATTTAGTCTGTGGGTCAAATTCCCTTCCTGTACCACTCAAGCTAAACCTTTGTTTAATTACCACAGATACAAATGTATAAATCATCTCAGATCATTTCACTTGAATAACTTGACACACTGCTGGCCTTATGACCGCATGGTAGGTTGTGCCACGGGCATGTGTGATTCGACCTGACATCCAGTTTTTGACCTCAGCATAATAGATTAACGATAGTTCTTTGGGGTTTTGACGGGACAAATTAGAAGTCAGACCCTTTTTCCTTGATTGGTTTCTCCCTCCCGGGGCCAGCAGCCAATTGGCCGTAGCAGTCGATTGCCAGCTTGTTCCAAGTGATTATTGAAAATGGGGCGGGAGGGGGGGGGGGGGTAGTTGTCGGGAGTGGATGAGGTAGGTGATTTTGGCCGAGATTGCAATGAGAAAAAATTGCACAAATAAACAAATAACAAGCCCCGCAAAAATCAAGCCTCACAAAAGTCCTACTTCAGTGGGAAGACAATTTAACATCTCCACGGTGCCTCAAACTGAAGTAAAATTAAATAAAAAAACACAACAAAAAACAAAGAAACATAGCCAAGTCTTCAAACCCATTCCTGCGGCCCCCTTCCTGTACTTAGACCAGCACTACCACTGGGACCAGAGTCTTTGATAGTCACGCTCTCCCCAACAACCAATCGCACGTGTTCCAGGAAGTGACTAAATGGCATAAGTGGAGGCCGCCCGAAAAGTACCACAGGTGACTGGCGCGGTCTGGAAAAGCTATTTTTACACACACCTCTGTGGTCCCACCCTCAGGTTGCCAGGGCGACTGCGGCACTATTGTTTTTATCAAGGACAGCTACATTTGCTCATGTTCTGTGAAATGGATAGTGATGGTGGTCCATTGAAGAGCTCATTCAAAGACTAGCAGGCTTCAGGTATGTGTGTGTGTGTATAAATATGTAATTAACTGTACGTGTGTGCATGGCATTAAGGAGAGATAGTCCTTAATTATCAACTGGCTCCTGTGTGTTGCTTAGAAAATGAAGCAAGGAAATGAGCTCGATTAGAAACCTAATCAGGTTTTTAAGGATTCTATAGATGTCATGTAGGAGGAAGTCTGTGAGAGAGTGAGTTTGGGCGAATGAGTGAGTGAGTGAATGAATGAGTGAGTAGGAGAGAGATAGACAGGCAGAGACAC
>NC_061080.1:977496-1092496 GCF_021917145.1 Hypomesus transpacificus
AGAACTAAATCTCCTCTGTTTAAATAAAAGCACATGACCAATGATTTAAGTGCTTGTGTTTAGACTGACTACTATGTATGGACTCCTAGCTTCAGTATGAGAGCAGCGAGAAAACACAAAACAAATTGAGAGAGAAAGCAAGAGAGAGGAAAAAAAAAGAAGAAGTGGAGAGAATGAGGGAAAGAAATAGAAAGAGAAGAAGAAATGTCTTGACTGGGCAAACAGCCCGGGGCTACTTTTAATATTTCTCTCCCCTAAATTTCCCCTCTGAGACAGGTTTTAAATATGAATCGTTTGTTAGACACATTCTGTCCTGAAGTTGTTGGAAATTTGGATTGAAATGTTGCAAAATCTCCAACATGCAGTTGCAGTGGAAGAAACAGAGGGCTTGTTGTGGAGACAGAAAGAGGAAAATCCAGGAGGGGAAGAAGACTGGGCTCAACTGGTGTTAAATCACAGCTTCCTATACTTCAGAATGTTTCTGAGATATGAACTCTGCTGGCGCGTGTGTGTCTCGTGGTTCAGTATTGGATCCAGACCTCCTCGGATGCTAAATTGATTGTAAAATTCATTCCATGAATATATTCATGTTTTCAGAATGGGTTCATATTAATGACGCGATTTCGGTTTTCTGTAAAATGGCTGTTCTATCCAACCTGATGTACTAAGATGGACAAAAAAAAAAATAGCCATCGAAATGACTAGAAATGTGGTTTTAGTTCCACATACACGTGTGTATGTGCATGTTGGTGGAGACTGGGCATGACTATAACACGGTCACCTGACATGAACCCTGTCACAGTTGAGAGAGAGAGTTAGAGACAGAGTGAGAGAGAGGGTTAGAGACAGAGTGAGAGAGAGTGTTAGAGACAGAGTGAGAGAGAGGGTTAGAGACAGAGTGAGAGAGAGGGTGAAAGTAAGAGTGAGATCGAGGGTTAGACAAAGAGTGAGAGACACGCCCGACGCGAGAACGAGAGGAGGAGAGACAGAAGGCGAGCTGCGCGGCGCTGAGCACGTGAGCGCGCGTCGAGCGCGGAGCCTGTGCAGGGGAGGACTCATTCTCATGTGGCGGGCGTGCGAGGGTGGAGATGAATGGGCTGAGGGCCGCCTGGCTGAGTCAGGGACCCCGAGCCGCGAAAGACAACACTCTAAATGGATTTCACTGACAAGGGGCCTGGGAGAGAGAGGGGAGGGGTGGAGGGACGGAGGGGAGAGAGAGAGGGGAGGGGTGGAGGGACGGAGGGAGAGAGAGAGGGGAGGGGTGGAGGGACGGAGGGAGAGAGAGAGGGGAGGGGTGGAGAGATGGAGGGAGAGAGAGAGGGGAGGGGTGGAGAGATGGAGGGAGAGAGAGAGGGGAGGGGTGGAGAGATGGAGAGAGAGAGAGAGAGAGAGAGAGAGGGGAGGGGTGGAGGGACGGAGGGAGAGAGAGAGGGGAGGGGTGGAGGGACGGAGGGAGAGAGAGAGGGGAGGGGTGGAGGGACGGAGGGAGAGAAAGAGGGGAGGGGTGGAGAGACGGAGGGAGAGAGAGAGGGGAGGGGTGGAGGGACGGAGGGAGAGAGAGAGGGGAGGGGTGGAGAGATGGAGAGAGAGAACAGAGGCGGTGGGGGGGGGGCATGTAGACAGGAAGGTGGGCTCTTTGGAGTAATGGGAGTGTGTATGTCAGATTAGTAGGGAATTATCCTGCCCCCAACAACATCCCCCTTTTCCCAGCACTGTGTGCACTGACACCGGGTGAACCCGTCTCTTGTAACACACAGACACACTCACACCCACACACACACACACACACACACACACACACAGGTGGGTAGCAGAGCATTCGGTGGCCGTCGGTTCAGCAGAGATGTTGATTGGCCGGTGGCCTGCCCCCTCTGGCCCTGTGTCTGTCTCCATGGAAACGCAACATTGCCGAGCAGAGGCAGTGACAGGGGTCTGGAACCGGGGTTGATACCTCCGACTCCACAGAGATGGAGAACAAGAGAGAGGGAAGAGAGAGGGAGGATGGGGGGGGGGAGAAAAGAAAGAGGGTGAGAAAGTCAAAGAGAGAGAGAGAGAGAGCGGGAGGAAGTGACAGACAGATAAAGAGAGAGTGCTGGGCAGAGGGGAGAACGTGCGTGTCGGGGGGAGAAGAGGATGACGAGAAGAGAGGGAGGGAGAGGGAGAGAGGGGAGAGAGGGAGAGAGGGAGAGAGGGAGAGAGGGAGAGAGAGAGACAGAGAAAGAGAGAGAGAGAGAGAGAGAGAGAGAGAGAGAGAGAGAGAGAGAAAGAGAGAGGGAGAGAGAGACAGAAATAGAGAGAGATAGAAAGAGAGAGAGAGAGAGAGAGAGAGAGAGAGAGAGAGAGAGAGAGAGAGAGGAGAGAGAGAGAGAGAGAGAGAGAGAGAGAGACTGAAAAAAAGTGAGACGAGTAGAGAAAAGAGGGGATTTCCACCATCTCTGAGACACATCTGGTGTCCCCAGCCCTCAGTCCCCTCCTTCTCCAGCAGGAAGCTGCTACGAGGCTTTCCTCTGAGATGGATTCTCATTTGTCCTCGGAAGAAGAAATGTCTTGACTGGGCAAACAGCCCGGGGCTACTTTTAATATTTCTCTCCCCTAAATTTCCCCTCTGAGACAGGTTTTAAATATGAATCGTTTGTTAGACACATTCTGTCCTGAAGTTGTTGGAAATTTGGATTGAAATGTTGCAAAATCTCCAACATGCAGTTGCAGTGGAAGAAACAGAGGGCTTGTTGTGGAGACAGAAAGAGGAAAATCCAGGAGGGGAAGAAGACTGGGCTCAACTGGTGTTAAATCACAGCTTCCTATACTTCAGAATGTTTCTGAGATATGAACTCTGCTGGCGGCGTGTGTGTCTCGTGGTTCAGTATTGGATCCAGACCTCCTCGGATGCTAAATTGATTGTAAAAATTCATTCCATGAATATATTCATGTTTTCAGAATGGGTTCATATTAATGAACGCGATTTCGGTTTTCTGTAAAATGGCTGTTCTATCCAACCTGATGTACTAAGAATGGACAAAAAAAAAAAATAGCCATCGAAATGACTAGAAATGTGGTTTTAGTTCCACATACACGTGTGTATGTGCATGTTGGTGGAGACTGGGCATGACTATAACACGGTCACCTGACATGAACCCTGTCACAGTTGAGAGAGAGAGTTAGAGACAGAGTGAGAGAGAGGGTTAGAGACAGAGTGAGAGAGAGTGTTAGAGACAGAGTGAGAGAGAGAGTTAGAGACAGAGTGAGAGAGAGGGTGAAAGTAAGAGTGAGATCGAGGGTTAGACAAAGAGTGAGAGACACGCCCGACGCGGAGAACGAGAGGAGGAGAGACAGAAGGCGAGGGAGAGGGGAGGGAGGGAGAGGGGAGAACGTGCGTGGTGTCGGGGGAGAAGAGGATGACGAGAAGAGAGGGAGGGGAGAGGGAGAGAGGGAGAGAGGGAGAGAGGGAGAGAGGGAGAGAGGGAGAGAGGGAGAGAGAGAGAGAGAGACAGAGAAAGAGAGGAGAGAGAGAGAGAGAGAGGAGAGAGAGAGAGAGAGAGAGAGGAGAGAGAGAGAGAGAGAGAGAGAGAGAGAGAGAGAAAGAGAGAGGGGAGAGAGAGACAGAAATAGAGAGAGATAGAAAGAGAGAGAGAGAGAGAGAGAGGAGAGATGAGAGAGAGAGAGAGAGAGAGAGAGAGAGAGAGAGAGAGAGAGAGAGAGAGAGACTGAAAAAAAGTGAGACGAGTAGAGAAAAGAGGGGATTTCCACCATCTCTGAGACACATCTGGTGTCCCCAGCCCTCAGTCCCTCCTTCTCCAGCAGGAAGCTGCTACGAGGCTTTCCTCTGAGATGGATTCTCATTTGTCCTCGGCTGTTTGTTAACTGGATACGGAGTAGGCAAATCCTCATTGTAATCCTGATAGCTAAGTCCCTCAGAACCGCAGGCACACATGCCACGCGCACTGTCCCCACCCCCCGTTCTCTACCCCATCCGTCTAACCAAGGAGACTGAAGCGCCATGGTTGCATTTCATTGGCATTGTTCACCAGGCCCTCAAGACAGACTGTTTTCATGTACCCGCGTTCAGTCACAGTGTACTGATGACAATATAACTCGGACTATTCTCAGTGCTACTTTCCTGTTCGAACACGGGTGAGGACCACAGCTGTGGGTGATGTCTCCCACTGCGGAAAGGTAGCGAATCAGGCCCAAGACAGCGTGTGGCATGTGCGCCAAGGGCAGGTGCCCTGTCTCATCCTGTAGAGATGGCTATACATCTGAGGGGCTGGGAGATGTAATCACTGCCAAATTGGAGCTCATTTCCATGATTCCTCTCTGTTGGCCCTATGGAGAGAGACTGCCAACTCAGCAGGGGAGGCCCACACATATTCAATTGAGGAAAGTGTGTGTCAGTGTGTGTGTGTGTGTGTGGGCGTACAGCATGCGTCCGTGCGGGGTTATTTGTGTGTGTGTGTATGGGCATACAGTATGCGTCCGTGCGGGGTTGTTTGTGTGTGTGTGTGTGTGTGTGTGCCCGTGTGTGATCGTGCACGCGTTTGTGTGTGTATAGTATGCCTGTGTGCCATAGGGGTTGAACGGAGGCTGCATGCTTCCACAACAACAACCCATCCTCCACAACGTTACTAGGGCTCCTCTAACGCAGAGGAGCCACTATACAGCGGTAATTGAGTGGGATTCCTCATTATTTCCTGTAAATAAAGAGCAATAAAGAGCGTGTGCGGTCGCTGAGTCAGCTCCATCTCTCTCTCTGTCTCTCTCTGTCTCTCTCTGTCTCTCTCTGTCTCTCTTCCCCCCTGTGAGGTCCGTATCGGTCTCCACTCGTCCTCTCATCCCTCCGTCTAACCCTAACCCTCCATATGTCTAAGTGCCAACAGAGGGGGGGGGGGGGAGGGTTGGATGCTGTCATTTCCCGTCTCCAGGGGTTGGCGATAAAACCCCGACGCTACGGTCTCCAGCGCGTCCCGACACACGGCGCATGTGCTATAAACCAGCGTGGACGCGGCCGTTCATCTGGCGGGATGGGATGTTCTGTGATGGATGCGCAGTTCCAGGAGGATATGATCACAGGGAAGCAGAGAGAAAGTGGTATAGCTTTGTGTGTGTGTGTGTCTCAGCCAATAGTAAAAGGTCTTCGCCCACCTGTCTTCTTCCCAAAAGGTGAATTTCACACCATAGCCATAACCCCATCTTAATCAGCCCCTGAGTGACCAATTACACAGCCCGAAAGCAGTCTCCTCGGCCAATCACCAACCCGATGTGGTGTCATAAGAACCACCTATTAAAAAACGGAAGGCGGATGGAATTTGGCCCCAGACACTGACTCGGTCAGCCGTGTGTTTAGCTCCATAGATGATGAAGGTTTATAATGAAAAGGGTAAATCTGATCCTAGATATTGTTCTGAAGAGTGAACTTCTACCAAGAAACCCCCTGTAGTCCAACATTTTACCGTGTGTCTGGCTGTGTCTGGGTCTGCAGCAGAGGCTGTAAAATATGTTGTGTGGTGTGATATACAACAACAACAGAAAGAGAGAGAGAGAGAGAGAGAGAGAGAGAGAGAGAGAGGTGGAGAAGGACAAGGTAAGAGATGGAGAGTTTGGTGTAAACAAGTGGATCTATAATAGTGCTGCAGCCCACTATCAACTCTCGAGGGAGAGTTGAAGCAAACAAGCCTTTCAAACATGTCAGTCTCCAGTCCTCATTAGGACACGACACAGTTTTACAGACAAACAACATGCTGGAAAATTGATGTATCTAGACAGCGCCATGGTTCCCCGCTTTCAATATGATTTTGAAAAGCAAATTATTGCAAACATATACATCATGCCTCTTCTGCTTGGCTAGTTTTTGATCAGTGACAAAAGCGCTGATTGCAATTTTTCACCTCCAAATGTGAACCGAGTGAAACAAACATTCCAGTCGATGTTTCATCACAGTGGTTCTTTGCTGTCTGCTTTTGGTGAAAAAACGTTTTATTCGCCTTTAAATTTCACCGCCTCAGTGAAGAATAAAAAATGTTCCTCATGTCACTGTATTTCACTTATCTGCCAACGAAAAATCAATACGGCTATGTTTCAACCGCAAATCTGCCATCTTAAAGGGACATTCTCGGCGGCGGCCTTGCCTGAATGGCTAGCGTTTTAACGGCTAACCCTAACCCGTCAAAAATGACACTTCCATTTAATACAAAGCCAATGACCACTGTCGGTGGCATTGGGGTCATCACAAACCTTGCAGCTTTGTGTCTCGAATTGGCCTTGTAGATTCATCATGTGACGCGTCAACTAAGATCAATACAGCTTGTCAGTGACAGGTCAAAAAAATAAATAAAATGAGATAAATATGTCATTATAGTCTCATAACAATTACGGGAAAATTGGTTGGAATTTCACACTGACGATTTCAATATTATTTGCCTTATAGAAGCCAGGGCCCATTAAAGCTTGAATAAGAGTCAATAGTTCAAAAAGGGTGCCACTGTAAAGTGGGGTTTCTTACATGGCTTTTGTGCAGGGAAATAAACTGAGAGCAGAGATGTAAAAGGATGTAATGATAGATAGAGATGGAGAAAGAGAAAGAGAGTGAGGAAAGATGAAGATAGGTGAACGATAAAAGCTGTGTTTATTATTTAAACTGTCAGGATTGTTTCACCATCTCATGTTTAAGTTGTCAGTGATGCCATTTTTAAAAAATTAGATATACTGTACACTGTACTGTACAGCTTCTTGTCATCTAGATCTGCGACAAGCTGGGGTCCCTACCATGACAACCACGCCTAAACAAATGCAGAACCCATTGGTTACAGAGCTGACAGAATGCATTTCACACGACCACAATAAAACGGATACAACAAAATACAAAGAAAAACCCTTCCCCTCTCCATAACCCCCCCCCCCCCCCTGACGCCCGCAGGCGTCCGTATCTCCCCATCCATATCCACAGGACAGGACTAACTCAAGGCTGAGCGGTGGACCCGACGGCCCGTGTGATTTACACGGCCCCTTGACCCCGCCGTTTGGAAGTGGGACGCTAGTCACAGGCCCTGGAGGGGGTATCTGAGGGGGAGAGATTTACACTGGTCTGGGTCGGGTCTGTATCCGTCAGCAGAAACACGAGGTTGGCTGACGCGGGGATGAGGAAAGAGAAACGGCATGGGAGCGATGACAGGAAACGCGTGGCCTGTGGGTGGTCAATGCGGAATCAATATGGCCCCCTAAATAACGAAATAGGAGCGCAGGCATTAGGTAGTGATGTGTGGGCTCAGTGAGAAATACAGTCTATACATGGGCATAGCCTGGAGATTTCTATCACACACTGCTTAAAGGATTTAGTGGCCTGAGAAGAGGATCAATATAATCTGCGTCAATATGTATAAGACACAGTACAGTCTGTCAGAATGGATGCTAACCTTCCACCATTAAATCCAGTTTTAACCAATGAGTCACTGTAAGGTAAAGTCGAACTTCTTAAACAGCTAACCAATACAAGGCAGGGAACAAGCCCACTAAAACACTGTTTATTGATCCTTAAGTGCTTTTGTTACAAGAGATCTGATGTGTAATGGCAAAGGTGTTTATACCAACTAGAAACCGGAAACACAACGCAGAACAGGGTAAATCTCTCCTTCTAAATCACCCTTGCTACACAATCAACACGTAGCAAGGCTCTGTTGGGGCTCTTCCGTCATGGTTAGCGCTAACACAGCGCTTTTTTTGTTTTTGTGGCAGGGTTATACACAACCTTGCACACTGCCAAGATCCTGGGTTTGATTCCTGCTTTGGGCCGGTCAGTGGCCAGATGGGCTATCTACCTGGCCTTTTTGTGTGGCGTTTGCATGTTCACCCTGGTCTCACACCACAGACGCTAATGTCTTCAGTGGACACCCGGCACGCGTGACCCTGTCCGTGTGTGCGCGAGAGATGAATAAAAGGACTCTTCTGACCAAGAATGTCGCGTACGATTTCGCACGACGTTAGCGTTAGCTTTACTCACCCCTGGAGCTCCTTGACGGACATGGAGATCTTCAGGTTGTGTCCCAGCACATGCAGGGTGGTGAGGATGTCGGCCCACTGCACCATCTCCCCCAGCGGACCTCCCTTCAGAACCTTGGGGCTGAACACGTCCCCGGATTCCTCCGTCAGGAAGCCCACGTGGACCAGGATCTGGGGACACCATGTCAAAGTCAGTATCAACTGGTGACAGCTATTATTAAAGCTACAGTAGGTCATTTTAGGAATTGCTTAAAAAAAAAAGAAGAGAAACAGTGCCAGTAATTCTTGTCTGAAATTCTGTGCTTCCTCCAGCTCGAGTTTGGTTGACAGCTCACAACAGAAACCAAGGAGGAAAGCCCGCCTCACTGAAAACTCCTGGAACAGGATTGCTGGAACAGGATTGGCTGGAAAATAGCAGGGCTATTTAAAAAAAAAAAACGATTCCACTGGCAATGTGATGTCTGTGTTGCTAAACAATTGTAAAGTTGAACAATGCTCTGAGGCCATCATTAGCCAACACAGCAAGTTTACACTGACCTTTTTTTTTAAACCTATGTCACCTTTAAGTATTTTACTTAGAACAAGAGATGTGAAGTGTGGGATTGCTGCGATCTGGGTTTTCTGTCCAGACACTGCTTAGCAGTTTGTTGAGTGTCATTAGACAAGAATCCTCATTCACCATTGAAACATGCCCTCGTCTAATCTGTCCAGAGCACAGCACAGTGGAACCGGAGACGAATTACATTGGTGAGGACCTAAACACCGACATGCACCATTGTCTGCTACAGAGCTTTCGTGTTAATCGAACAAGCAACTTAACAGCTACAGTACGGCGCCTTGGCTCTGCCTGTATCAGACATGAACACATGTTCCTTTTTTATAGTTTATTAGACAGCTGAGTAATCGGCTGATTAGCTAACACAGCATGAACTCTCCTGCTGCTCTTGCTGCCGAACGTCGCCCAGATCTTTGACTGGCTCTCACAGCTCTTAGGAAAAAGGGAGGGCATTGCGGACGACTTTCCCTTGCACGGGGGCCAGCTGTGCGTGTGTGTGTGTGTGTGTGGGTATGTATGGCTGTCTGTCATGGATTGGATGAATGTGGGTTGTTGTCGGGAACGGCAAATGTTGTTGGTGTGTGCGTGCGTGTGGTGTGTCAAATTTACCGGAAGTGATTAAAAGCCTTTCACCACTCAGCGGGGTGCGGCTCATTAGGTTCCTGGAGGTGGATTTTCACCTCCTCCTTCCTCTCCCTCTCTTCCCCTTCTACTTTCTCTCTCTCTCCATCTCTCCGAGGGATGCCTGAGTCACTGGGTAATCATGTGCTAAAAGTCAATTTGTCAGCGGCTGGCATACACACACACACACACACACACACACACTGAACAGAGACAAGCAAAGTCACATACACGCGCAGTCACATAGTCATCTGAAGACAGATTACATTGAAGGAGACAAAATAACAGATTCACAGACAAAGCCATGTCTGGATGAAAGCAA
Organism: Hypomesus transpacificus; assembly: GCF_021917145.1. NCBI lineage: Eukaryota > Metazoa > Chordata > Actinopteri > Osmeriformes > Osmeridae > Hypomesus > Hypomesus transpacificus. Next base: position 986,985 of record NC_061080.1, read on the forward strand.
AGTGAAAATAACTCCAACTTCCAACAACTTTAAAACCTCCAAACTGGCTCTGGCTAGTTTTCTGAAATCATTTGTTGGGCCTGGAGGCGTTTGTATGAGAGTGTATTGATAGATGTGTATTGGCATTTTCTAGCTCAGCACTAAGGAAAGGGAAACTCCATAAGCCTGGAAATTCGACGAGCCTGAAAAATCCTTCCCATGATTTAATAAGCTTGCTCTAATAACTTCTGCTTCAAAAAATGTTTAAGTGAAATGTAATTACAGTTTGGGTGGCAGATGGCAAACGGAGAGAAATCGGGGGCCAATGAGAGCATCCAGCTCTTTGGCCAGGGGGATATCACGCCAACCTGGCAACAACGCACTAACGGGAGAAAAAAAAGGAATTTCACATGCTGGCAACCACACACTAAGATTGAGTAACTCAAAGAGGTATTTTGCAAACTGGTAACCACACACTAATGCACATTGAGGTAGGAGGATTTTGGAACCTGGCAACCACACTCAAGCTTTGGAGTGGTACATGATTTCTGCTTTGTGCTAATGGTGGACATTAATCTCCTTTTGCTTGAGCTAATTCACTTCTACTAAAAGTAAAGCTTTAATGTAGTTCCATGCTACACTGAGATTATGCTGAAACTCTAACCTTGACGTAGTCCTTCTCGTAATGTGAGATTGAGAAATTAGATTTCTCTTTACTCTGCTCTTCGAAAACTTCCAGATGGCGTGTGAATGCGTGTGTGTGTGCTAAGAGGTTTACGTGTATACGGGTGTCCATATGTGTGTCTAAGCTTCGTTGGAGCCCTGTGAATCAAATAGGAACAACATCTCTCCATTCTGTTTATCAGCGTCGGGTCACAGGTAAGTCTAAATCAAAGCCGGAGGGGAAAAAAACCCTCCATCAATCTCACCTGTGCAAAGTTCCACTTTGGTATTCACTCCTACACTTTCCATCAACTTCTTGTTGTTTTCCTTTCAAGTCGGGCTTTCAAGTCTCCAATTTTTCCCTCACGGTGCCCTTGTGTTGTACAGTAGTCATGGAAATAAAGGGTCGATTCGGGTTGTATAGCTCTCTCTCTCTCTCTCTCTCTCTCTCTCTCTCTCTCTCTCTCTCTCTCTCTCTCTCTCTCTCTCTCTCTCTCTCTCTCACACACACACACACACAAACTAGCACACGCACGAACCAAACGCACAAGTACACAAGCAAACACAAGAAAGACAGACAACAAATACAGAAGACATATACAAACAAACACACAAAGACGGATTGATGCGCTCTGAAGTAAACACACACACGCACACACACACACCATCAGATCAGTGGAGTGGAGCCAAGCGCAGACACTGTGTGAGAGAGATAAGTCATGTCTCACACTGCAGAGAGAGGAGAGTAGGGAGAGCACTGTGTACCAGGCATGATGCAGGGCCGATGTATATCGGTGACACTAGGCGACCTTGCTGTGTGTGTACGTGTGTGTGTGTCGTGTGTTGCAAAGTTGAGTCGGGGAGAACACGAGAGTGTAACATAGATGTCCTGTATTAGTTAGTGTGTGTGCGCTTGTCCTACGCGTGTGCGTGTGTGAGTTCCGTCTCACATGGGGCCTCATATGCCCTCGTGCTGCCCCTCCACCAGCCGTTTCGAAGGGCACAGATGTCGGGGAGAGGGCGGGGGGTGGCACACAAGCTGGCACTGCCAACTAGAGTAGCTGCCTGGTCCCTCGTCCACTCCCGACGCTCCTGCATTCTGACCCCCGCTAAATCATCTCCCTGTCAATCTGCTCTCTGAAGGACACGGGCTTAGAAGAAGCTGCCTCTCTCGGAAGGTTCCCCTTTTGAAACGACATGCCCCTTCCTCGTGGTATACGGGTTACACGAAAGCAAAAGGATTCATATTTGGGTTTTCCACGTGCAGAAATGCTCGCTTTCGATTTATGGGTGCTGTGTTCTGAGACTGCGAGAAAGCTAGCCACTTACGGTTAAGTATCTTAGAAAGAGTGATAATATCTCTTTTAGCACTTTTAACATCTTTAGAGATCCAGGGTAGTAAATAGATAAGTACTTGATATTCAGCAGACAAAAAATGGGCATTAAACTGACGGTCAGTCTCTGAAACACAAGCTGCCATACATCATGTCTAGGGCTGCATCAAATACACTTCCTGGTCTGCTAAATTGCTGCACTAGTCCACACTTGACCGGTGGGGACCTCGTCCTAATATTACTGTAACTGTTGGTTGCTCCTGGCATTCTCTAATTCCTGCTCTCCTCTCTCTGTCCCCCCTCCACACCTCCCTGTGGTGTGGGGGGTCTGAGCTGTCAGCATCTGCCTGGTCGTGGGTCGGTCATCTCTGGACCTGGTCGCCAGTGGATGTCGACTGTGATAGTCTGCCAAAGCTGGATCTGGTCGCCAAGTAGACATCGGTCTCCATGACGGACGACAGCGAGTTCCCGGTACCTTTCCTCATCCCCCTGCCTGTGATACTGCACTGCCTGTGATGCTGCACTGCCTGTGATGCTGCACTGCCTGTGATGCTGCACCGATCACAGTCCCCAGCCCTGTGGCTACCTCTGCTTAAAGTGACATTTACCAACTCTGACCCAAGTTGAACACTGGATTTTGGTGTTTCAGCACACTTTTGACACTTCTGTTTTGACACTTCCCTGCTGTATGACTATGTTAAGCCTGTGTTCTGCACCTCTCTTTCACCAACCGTCTCTGGAGGAGAGGATCCCTCACTGAATAGCTCCTCCCAAGGTTTCTTCCATTTTGCCCCCTCCAGTGAGTTTTTCCTGGGAGTTTTTCCTTGTCCTCCTTGAGGGTTTAGGTTGGTTGAGGGGCAGTTCAATGGGCGTATGTGAAGTCCTCTGTGACATTGCTTGTAAAAAGGGCTATACAAACACTATTTATTTTATTTTTTTTACATGGATGTTGACTCGCACGAATTTCTCTGACTTGGCTGCCTAGAGGTTCAAAACAGCAGGAGTCACCATTACTCTTCGCTTTTGGTCTCGCTCTCGCTCTCCCCCTTTCTCTGTCTAACACGCACACACTACACACACACGCACACTTTCCAAGTCTTTGTGAAGCAATATACAGTACATTCTACCTTCAAACACACGCACACAGCTCCTCTATCCCACTCTCCCCTGGGAACTGTTTCTTGTTCCCATTCCAGCTGCCGGCAGTTAAAAGAGAAGCTCTCTCTCTCTCTCTCTCTCACCTGCTCGCTCTCTCTCTCTGACTCTCTCCTGAGTTATTTCTATTCTGGCAACATAACACTACAAATAAAACCCGACTCAAACAAGGGAATTGAATCACCCCGCAAACCCTGAATCGAAGAACGGCAAGAGACCAGGGCTGAACACTGGGGCGGAGATGGCTTGCATGTGGGCACGCATGCATGGGCTCGGTTTCGTTGACAAAACCCTGCTTTCTCTCGCTTAGTGTAGGCAGGGTGTCAGCGACATTTCTCTGCACTGCTTCCAGCTCGTTTGCACAACCAAGGAGAGGTGACTGAGGGGCATGTGAATGATTTGTTTCGTCAACTATCAGGGTTCCCATTTTGAGTTAACAGCCTTGATATATGATCTGAGATGGCTACATGGCTACTGTAGGAACACCTTGCTGGCATCTACAACGCAAAGATTCAGAACTAGCCTGAACATGCAAATGCTGAGTCACGGAGGCAGGCTCACATATCCACAATGACACACATTCTCACACCCACACCCAGACACTTGATTTGCTTAAACACACGCACACGCACAAACACACATACACACAGTCGGTATCTCGCACTAATATTTGTCTCCCTTTCTCTCTCACTCTCACACACACACAGCCTCTCCCTCCCTCTCCCTCCCTCTCTCTCTCTCTCTCTCTCTCTCTCGTTCGCACATACACACAAACAGCACAGACTGTGCTTTTCTCTGTCCAATATCCTAATTACCGGTGATAAACAGCTTCAGACAGCCGCAGCAAAGTCTAAAAAATGGTCAACATCTGCTGTGGTGATAGAGAAGGAATCCATTTGGTCTCCTATTCAGACGGTGCATTCATCATGTGTGAAGGAGGCCTTAAATCTGGGGCTGTTTAACCGACTTTGTTGAAGAGAGACGGGTTAAGAGAAGCAAATATGTAGAGCTGGGATTATGAGGATTGACTTTCTTATTCGAAAGCCAAAAGCAAGGGGGCAGATTGAGGATCGTTTAACCTCTCTCTCCCCCCGTTTCTCCCCCTCTCATGTACGGGGGGGATCCTAATCGCCGTTCTCTACCCCAATCCTTTCCATTCCTCACTCGCCCCTCTCTCTTTCCCTCTCTCAGCCCACTCTTCTCCCTCTTCCCACCCCCCACCTCTATCCCTTCCTCCTCCCCCCTCCCCCCCCCCCTCACCTTCTTCTGCTCCCTCCAGCGCTGGCGCAGCTTGCCGTCCAGGCGCTGGGCGGCCGTGGCCCACTGGCCCGCCAGGCGGCGGATGCGTCTCTTCATGAAGCTGAGGGACTCCTTGCCGGCGCCCACCTGGTCGAGCAGGGAGGAGAGGTCCGTGCGGAACGCGGCCTGGGGGGAGGGTGGGGGGTGGGGGGAGGGGGTGGGGGGAGGAGGGGCACCGGTCAATAATGTATTAGGGTTACATCATCTGCAATGTGAGACAAAGACAGATAAAGAGGGGGGCGAGAGAGAGTGAACGAGGGAGAGAAAGAGAGAGTTTTGTTCCATAGCGAGACGTGACGTCAAACTCAATCTGGGCACAGCCTGCACGTGTACATGAAGTCACGTTAAGTCCAGTTTTGTTGAGTTTAACTTGATGTCGAAGGGAGAGATGACTGAGAGAGAGAGAATTTGGGAGGCAGAGAGTGGGTGGAGGGAGAGAGTGGGTGGAGGGAGAGAAGCCGGAGGGAGAGAGGTCGGCGTGGGAGGTCGTGAGTAGAAGATGATATCGGACACACGTGACCTGACGACCTACCCGCACGCACACAACCACGCGCACACATGGGCGGAGTGAAACAGAAACACACAGCAAAGGCTAAATGGCTGAGACGAATGTGTGTATGCGTGTGCACTGGGATCCAAGCAAGGTTAGTTTCCAATATGCATTCTGGATATTGTATATGGTCAAAAACACAAAGAGCTTGCTATGAATCCTGAATCAATAAACACACTGACTCACACACAAACACACACACACGGCTGACAGACTCTTCAATAACAAATCCAACCTTAAAGAGCTGACCCGGCTATATTAAATCTGGCTCTACTATGGAGTACGTGAGCCCCTTGTCAGCCTCTAATAAGCTGTTCAATCAGAAACCGTATGGAACCGGATGCGTGGTCTCGTTTTGATGTAGAACCTGGTGCCTTTGTGTGTGCACTACACTTGTTTCTGGTTCATGGCTGTGTTGGTGTGGGGGCTGTTTTCAGAATCAGAGCACACACTGACTCAGCCCTGAGCGCGCTTCTACAAATAGCATCGCAGACTTCCAGGGAGAGCATATGTGTGTGTGTGTGTGTGTGTGTGCGGTTTGACAACACAACTTCTGGTTGCGTTTGATGAAGTTTGTGGATTTTGTTGAAGGGTGTCTCTGTGTGTGTCTTGCTTTTTGCCTGTCTTGTTCCTGTTTGTGTGTGTGTTGCCCTCACCTGTCTTTTGCCTGTCTTGTTCCTGTGTGTGTGTGTGTGTTGCCCTCACCTGTCTTTTGCCTGTCTTGTTCCTGTGTGTGTGTGTGTGTGTGTTGCCCTCACCTGTCTTTTGGCTGTCTTGCTCCTTTGTGTGTGTGTGTGAGGTGTAGGGGGGCTGCTGTTGTTCCTCCAGGCCTGCGGGGGGCAGAACCACTCCACCTCGCTCAGGTAGACCAGGAAGGAGCAGTCGGAGCCGTCCACGCCATAGAAGGCATAACAGGGGTCGGATGTCCAGCGGGCGCGCATCCACTGGAGGAAGAAGAACACACACACACACACAGAAAGGGAACACAAGTACACAGGAGATGAAGATCGCAGGAGGTTCGACGCGAGGAAGGAAGGGTAAGCATGCGGATCGTGAAAGTGTTCACGTGGCGTGAGACGGCAACCAGAGATGAACAGGAAAACGTCCAAACTCACGTCTACTTTGCCAGGGCAGTCTGGGTAACGGGGGTCCCTGGGCACTTCACACTGGCCTGCTGTCCCATCTCGCACCGCTAGAGCGGACAAACACGCACACGTACACATTTTGGAAGGTCAAAGAGGATTTCGTTTTTGATTGACACCGTCGATCCCTGCTCCGGTGTTTGAGTCACAGTGGCCTATAAGCTGGAGTCACCAGCCTGCTCTGAAGCACTATGTTTACGGGGCATGCAGGCAATAATAACAAAACACACAGACACACACACACCCTTCACTGCATCACTGTCCCCAAGGCAACGGAGGAAAAAGTGTCCAGTCGCCGTTTGTTCAGCCTCCACTCACTGCATTAATTGCTCCATTGAGTTGGTGAACTGCCTCCCTCAAGCTTTGAATCCGTCAGAGTGAATCGAGTTCAACTTCTGTACTTATATGGAGGGGGAAGTTAGATTGATGAGACCTCTTCTTTTGCTCTCTTTCTTTTCACTTTCTCTTTCTCTCTTTCTTTTTCATCTGGCAGCCTCTGTCGCTTGCCCTCCCTCTTACTGGATCAACAAATTACATGTCTACAACCGGTTATTTCCATTTACTTAACGGAAGACAATGTTCTCTTCGTCTTCGTCCACCCTGGGGTTACTCTCTGCGCACGACGAAGGCGCGCACATCCGACATCCCAAAAATTACCCTGTCCGCAATATGATTAGCCTCCAATAATACTGCCACAGACTCAGAGACAATTAAAAGTGTGGAGGGGCTAAACAGATAAAAACCTCAAATTCCCCTGGCGAGACCGAGTGCATGAAAAGCCCACCGTGACGGAAAGGGCGGGATATTCCCGTCACGTTCTCGACAGCCTTCTGCGAGAGATTAATCATCATCCGCTCGAGCCCCGACAATGAGCCTAATAAAGTCCACCAGCGTTCGTTCATTCACTTCATCTGTGATTAAAAAATTAATAAATAAATAAAAGCAGTGACTTCGAAGCTTGGTGTGTTGTTGCCCTCGAGTCCCAACAAGAAAACAAAGAGAGATAACAACACTAATTTCTTTTCATAACAGTAATTACTTGGGAGGGAGTGGGATGAAGGAGAGAAAGGAAAGAGAGCGAGAGGTTGATAAAGGAGAACGTTCCCTTGATATTCGCCTATGTGTGGCTGCGGGCAGGAGCTCGTGAAATTATTTATGATTTGATTAAAAAAAGGCAACGATGGACCACTATAGAAATCAACAACATTGGTGGGAAGCAATAAAAGGAGAAAGGAGGGATAAAAACAAACGACTCTAAATCCCAGGGTGTTCCGCCCGCGTGACGACGCCGCGCTTCATTTGTTTAGCGCGATAGATCTCCCATTCATAATTCATATTCAGTCCTTTCCCCCACAAAGCTCTGGTCATACTTTTATCAAATGGACTCCATTTCTACATCCATCAGCGCTGTGAAAGTGGCATCTAGGCCTGTTTAGCATGGTATGCAGTTTTCCCTTTTAGCGTTTCCTGTCTTTACGGCTAAGGCAAAACAATTTTTAGATTTGTGTGCTTATAAAGCTGCAACTATAACCACTGGATGGATAATTTGGCTAGCCGACAGCCCTCTGCACCTAAACTAGGTTGGCCTGTTCTTTTCTTTTGCTTTTCCATCAGGTTCTCAAAGACTAATGAGGCTGGTGTTAAGTACCTCTGTTGACAGCCATGCTGTTCTGAAGGATCTGCTCCATTCTGACTGCCATGTTGGACACGTTCTGAGCGATGGCTTGAATCCTCTCCACCAGGCCTGCCGGCTGGAACCTACACACACACACAGGCACACACACACAGACACACACACACACACAGACACACACACACACACAGACACAGGCAAGCACACACACACACACACACACACACAGACACACACACAGGCAAGCGCACACACACAGGTACACACACAAACAGAAGGAACAGAAGGAACGGTGAGACAACCTATGATTTTGCACTTTGATCAGCTTTCTGTAAGCTGACATGAAAGGATCCGAGTTTGAGAGGGAGAATTGGTGAATCACCCCAGCTAGCCTTCCCAGTTACAATCTGTCAAAAGCTCCGCGGCTTCATCTGCTCTCACCGAATTCAAAGTGAATAACAAACCTGTACTTATTAAACTCTTCTCTGCTTTCTTGTTCCTTCCTCTCACGTTTTGTCTCCGTTTCGACGCAACTCTTTTTTTAGATTTCCTCCTCTGTCTCACTCCATCCTTCCACCCTCACCTTCCCTCCAGACAATTATACCCTCTTTATCTCTCCCTCTCTCCCTCTCTCCCTCTCTCCCTCTCTGAACAGATGTAAAGCAATGCTAACTGGCTGCAGAGATGCTAATTGTGCAGCACTTGGTTGGAGCGTGAAATGGAAAGAGGCCGACATTGCCAGCACAATTTCCTCAGCAGGATAAGAGAGTTGCCCGAGTACAATACCAGACAGAACAAGGCTTCTACTGCATGCTCTGAGGGTAGTTTTCTTTTACAGAATAACGGAAGAGGGAGAGAGAAATAAAAGAGAGAGACAGAGTGAGAAAGGAGATAAGAGATGCACCGTGTAATTGACAAGAGTAGATACTGCAGACAATACAGGGACGAGCAATAGTTTCAGTAAGTGGACTGGCTGTACTGTTAAAGTGTGTGTATCTTGGAGTGTGTTTGTGTTTATTTGCATGTACAAGCAAGCGTTCACCTACATGTGGGTGTTAGCACATCTGGCTGTTTTGCCTAATCGGCAAACAGCAGTTAACCCTTGCTAATGTGAAAGATAGCCAAAGAAAGCTAACAGCCTCTTCTTCTCTCTAAGAAAATGTTAGGGACCGCTAGCACGTTTGCCTGAATGAGGAACAAATGGATTGCAAAGCTGCTTCATTGACTATCTGTCCAGTCTTGATGAGAACTACAGGGTGAGTCTCCAGAGGATGGTGTGAGTGTGTGTGAGTGTGTGTGTGTGTGGGGGGGGGTATTTAAACAAAGAATAATTAGCTTTTTTTGCATCTGTCAAACACAAACTACAAGTGCAAACTAGTCAATGACTTGGATGTTTTGTAGGTGGAAAGCTGAGAAGCATGTCCAGCATGGCAGATTACATTCACAGATGGTTCAAAAAACGACGCTGAAAAAAAAGGACAGTGACTTCTTTAAATGATCAACTCCAAGAAGATACTCAAGAAGACATGTCACGTCAACACAAAGAGACACAAGTCTGTGGTAAACGGATCCAGTTGAGTTTTCTGGTGACCTCATACAAAGCTGAACTCTCATTGGTCGGGCCATGACCCTTCTTAGGGGGGCCCCTGGGAAGTGGCCTGTGTATCCCCTAGTTAGATCCTGAGCATAGTGCCTGTGTGACTGTGGGACTGGCTGACATACCCTGGAAAAGATGTGACCTGCTTAGCCAAAAATCCATCTCCGGTCACAACAAGGCTATCTCCGGAGAAAGACCGCGAGAAGGAGCGAAAGAGAAGGGGAAAGGGAGGAAGAGAGAGCCAAAGGAGAGTAGGAGGGATTAACAAAGGGAAGCCAAGGAGCACTGAGCAAGGGGAAGGGAGCAAAGGAAAGATGGTAGGGAGAAACACCCAAAGGAAGAGAAGGGGCGGGAGAGACAAAGACACACCGAAAGGAGAGACACAGATGAAAAGAACGACCGAACCAGGAGGCTCCGCCTGCAGAGAGGCGAACCGCCGACATCGCCAGGCTTCTGAGGAGGGCGAACAAAACTGTAGAACTGTAGCATTAAATGATAATCGCGATCAAAGACGACTACAACGATATACATATTTGATGGCCCCTGCCGCCGCCTCTCCAGGATGAGTATTTCTCCACACGATGAACAGAGACAGATGCTTTCCTCTGCAAATGAGCGAAATCAGACGGAGTCGCGAGAGAGGTTGAGGAGAGAGAGAGAGAGAGAGAGAGAGAGAGAGAGAGAGAGAGAGAGAGAGAGAGCACGGGAGAAATAATGACCGAAGAAATCAATAGAGAAAAGAAAACAAGGGGGAGGTGGGAGGGGGGGGGAGTAGGAGAAAGGAAAAAGAGAGAGGGGGAGTTGCTAAGGAGACAGACAGATAGATGAGTCTGTGCTCTCTTTCGTTCACTGTGGTCACTGTGAAAGGGTGGTCAAAGTGTCTCTCTGTCTCTCTGTCTCTCTGTCTCTCTGTCTCTCTCTCTCTGTCTCTCTGTCTCTCTGTCTCTCTGTCTCTCTGTCTCTCTGTCTCTCTGTCTCTCTGTCTCTCCCTTTCCTTAATGAGCGTGTTCTCATGAGGTTTGCTGGGTGGCGATCATCGTGTCCCATCAGCCCTTGCTCTCAGGGCCAAGAACAGACATGTGACACCGCCACCAGTATGTGGGGACGCGTCTGCACTTTGGGAGAGAAAAAAAACCCTCACACTGCGCTTCACCGCGCTTGCTTCTGTCACTCCCCATGTCATATCACTCCCCAGCGGGTAACGCCACACCACAAGCTTCTAGAATCATCCACGAGTGGAAGTCTCACCTCTAGTGTCTCTTGTTCCTCCACCGTTCGTTGTGTACCTGTGATTTAGGGGCGACAGTTGCCTTCGCTATGTTAAGAAAGATAATGAACCGGAAAGATCCTGCTCTAGTTTGTTGAGATGTGGGGGGGGTCAACTGGAGTGGGAGTGTTATGAAACAAAATGTACCCCCTAGTTTCTCCTGGGTAACGTGGGTTGATGCATGCTTTGGGAGACAGTTATCGGAAGAGGCTGAAGAAAAGTGGACTGTGGGAGCTAACAAAGACCAGAGGGCCGATTTGCCCTCTTCGACTGAGACACTGAATAAGAGTGCAAGTCTCCTTTTCTCTTCCGTTCCTTGCTCTCTCTCTCTTTCCCTCTCTCTCTCCCTCTCTCTCTCTTTCCCTCGCTCTCTCTCTCTTTCTCCTTCCCCGCTCCCTTTCTTGTTATTTCTTTCTGCTCCTTCACTAACGAGTGCCTGCCCTGTGGGCGAATCGCAGGCTGGGGCCTCAGACACGGCGCCCTGTTCGCTCCTACACGGTGGTATGTCAGCCGAAATGAAGCTCACACAAAGATGAGCGCCCGTCTGTGTGTGTGTGTGTGTGCTTGTGTGTGCGTGTGAAACACTACAACTGTTGCCAGGGCCGTCTATCTGTTATCCCCCTCCCCCTCAATAACCTCTAGGGAAAATCCCATTGAGCTCTCCCCCCCCCCCCCCCCCGCCACATTGCTCTCGCACCTCTAGTGTGAAAGCGAGGGAAGGACGAAAGGGAGGAGGGGGAAAGGGAGTAGGGGGAAAGGGGAGAGGAAGGGAGGTCAGAAGGAGTGATGGAGTGATGATGGAATGAGAATCATAATCACTGGAGCGGAGAAAGACATGGCGTATACTGCAGCGGTCACACTGCGTGTAAGTGTGGTTTAGTGTGTGTATGCCTGTGTGTAACGGGGCCAATAATTGTTGAGGGAGGATGCTTGGTCAGGGTGCTATGATTTGGTCCTGTTCCCTGATCCTAAGTCAGGTCACCTTAGGGAACCCAGTAACTCTGAAGCACACATACACACACTTCTCAAGACGAAAGTATACGTGTGTGTGTGTGACATCATCTACAGAATGGGACTTTTCTTCGAATCCCTGATCCTCCACTGTACCATTTACAGCACAAAAAATCCTCACACAATACACGATTCAACTCATACAGCTGTCTATACGATCCGTTCATGTGAATGTGGAGCTTCTGGAAGCCTCTATTAGACTGACCGGGCTACTCGCAGTGTTACAGAGTAGAAACCAGGTACCAGAGAATATTACCACTGTGGAGCAGAATGGTTAGAAGAGACACTGATTCTACTTAACACCCGTGCCAGACCCTATTAATCACACCTTCCGCTCACAGTTCCCCATGCAGAGGGGAACCTGAGAACAGCTCTTGTCGTTTAACGAGGTCTGATTCTAGAGATTCTGAGTTGAGGAGCGAATTTCATCCGACTTCATCCTGGAGCGCTTCTCTTATCCAGACAGTACTAACTCCTTGTTCACCCTATAGAAACCTACCCAAAATTGGAGGGGTACAAAAGGTTGTGATCATCCTATGTGTTAACACTTTCCCTGCCCTTTGGCTACAGTATTTACTAGTGGAGACCTTTCAATGGTCTCTCGGCATCGGTAGGGACATCTCCGCACCCCTAAAACCTACAACTCTTATCTCCAACCTTCCAGATGTGAGTAACAGCAGGATCTATCCAGACCGTACCAACAGCAGATATCTATCCAGACCGTACCAACAGCAGGATCTTTTCAGACCGTACCAACAGCAGATATCTATCCAGACCGTACCAACAGCAGGATCTATCCAGACCGTACCAACAGCAGATATGTATCCAGACCGTACCAACAGCAGATATCTATCCAGACCGTACCAACAGCAGATATATATCCAGACCGTACCTGTTGATGGCCGAGCTGAGCTCATCCAGGCGGCGGGTGTCACTGCTGGTGCCGTTGTCCAGCTTGGATAGACTGTCCATCCTCTTGAGGATCACCTCCAGCATGTCACTGATCTTCCTCAGGACACCCCTGGACTCCACACCACCCAGAACTGAGGAGAGAGAGAGAAAGAGAGAGAGGAGGAGGAGGAGGAGGGGGGTGAATAACGAGATCGATTACTGTGAATAAATAGGTAGGTATAGGTAGATGATGGATGGACGGATAGATAGATAGATAAATAGGTAGTGTTTTTCTGTGTGTGACTAGAGTGAGTAACATTCAAATACACAATGATTTGGGCAAGCCCAGTGTTGAGAGACATACTGCCAACACCCTTCCTGAAGGCCTCACACCACAGTGTGCGGGGTTCTCTTATCTCCTGGTATGATATGTGCAGGAGAATGTCACCACGGTCTGAGTCATAAAAAGGAGTCAGAAAGGGGAACTAATTATGTTGACATTCCCACGCTCTCTTGCTTTCTCTCGGGGGGAAGCAATTACACACGACCATCGCTTTCCTTCCATCACTTAGTGAATTAGAGAGTTTATGTGTGTGCAGATAGAAAGTGAGCGAGAGAGAGAGAGATGTGTTTGGGTTTACCGTGCTGCACGCAGGGATTATGCCAGGGTTGTTGACTTGGCATCTCAAGGTCACACACAGATGAAGTCCTGTTATTTTATCCCTGCGCGTTCGTTCACCAAGATGAAGCTGTGAATGGTAACAAGACGACTGCGAAGTGGAAAAAGTATAGAGGACATTGCCAAAAAGACACTTCCTTTGAGCTGCCAGCTTCCAAGGTCAAAGGTCGTTCTTCTCTCCCTCCTCTTCCCATCATGCCCCTCAGTAGGCCACTCCGACTGGCATGGTAATCACCAGCGCTGAGCCTGCCACTCAGTCACACAGCACGTCGGATCAACTGACAGGTAATTACATCAGATGAAGTCCTCCTCAAAACTGTCAGCCGAAGTTCATTGGCTTCTTATCCACAGAGCAGCCAATGGGAACTCACTTTCACCTAGTTGGGGAGTTATCTGCCCGGTGACAGATAAGGGCATTGTTGAGCGACAATTTTGTGTCCTTGGGTCGTGATGGATCACCGTGTCGGCGTTGATGGCCTGGACAACGTTAGCACGATTGGCTCCCGAAGAGCACTAATGAGCGTGATGTCATCTTGTAAAATGGAGAATCGAATCACCCTGCGATCTCATCGGCTGGTTCGCTGGCAGAGTCGTTAAAACATCGGCATGTCTCTTTAATGATGTCTTAAGGGAGTTGCAGGGAGATACGAGGGTGGGTATTCATTCGATAAACAAATGGCAGTTTGAAAGGTGAGACCTTGGTTTGTGTTCAGGAGATGAAAAGAAATCAAAAGGAAGATGGATAACTGTGGGTGAAAAATCAGTCCTCCGAGCGCTAACGTCATCGAGCTAGTGTTAGCATCTCACCTCATGGTGACTCTCATTAGCCTCTCACTGATCACAGCTTAGCATCCGCATTAGCATTAGCACTCCCGAGGGAGCAACACCGTCTGATAAGGAAGCTCATTGTTTTAAAAGGCTATCGACAGGTCTCTGCCTGCTCAATACCTACACACCTTCAAAAACACAGTCGCAGACCCAATTGAGAAGCACTTTGACAATGACTCGGATGTTGGATTGTTTTCCAACTAACTTATTAGAATGTAAATGAAGAAATGTTTAAGAGGCTAATGTAATGTCGCGACTGTAGCAAGTACAATCTAGCGTCTTGTGTAAGTCATTGAGTGGGAACCTGGTGGTAAAACAAAATAGGCCCCAAAGAGTAATTCACAACACAAGGTTACCATTTCTGCAGTGAAATTCCTGTTCCATTTCTCTTCAAGGGAAGATGTATTATCAACAGGTCTACAGTTAATGCCACCAAACTGGCTACTACTTACTCTCCATTTCACCGTGAGGGCAGCAAGCGTTATCTTACACTCCATGACTTTCAATTGTACTTTAAGAATCGCACTTGAAAATCTCATCAATTTCGAGTAAGGAACATGTAGTGGCTTGGGCTTATAGGTTACAAACCGCCCCTCTACCTGCTTGGTGCGTCATCTAGAAATAAATCCTTGTTTAGGATTCAGGAAGTGTGAAAACACACAACGCCAAGAGGGCTGTGGAGCTCTCTCTTGGCTGGCACTATTTCACGGTATGTTTGGGCTCTCCTCCTGACGCGGAGGGGGAATAAACGGCAAACACGCACACGCGCACACACACACACAGAGCGAGGCGCCATATTGGCCTGAATATTTAGCGTCACACTCCACCAGAAGGATTCCACGAGGTCTGAAACGCATGAGGCGTGAACACAGTCCGTGTCAGTGATATCCTCTGCACGAGCTGCCAGAAGTGTGACACATCGGTGTCATCTGTGTGTGTGTTTGCTTGGCAGCCTGCCTAGCCTAACTCCTGAGGGACAAACTTTAGGCACACAAAAAAATATCTTAGCTAAGTATTCCACAACAACGTTGATGGAACTACAAAGTCCAGGTTCCCGCACACACAAACACAAACACACATACCATCAGTGGTTTACCACCACCAGAGAGAACCCTTAAACGACCCAGCGTAACAGTAAAACGGCCCAATGAGTGTATACCGAAGGGCTCTTTAGCGTAGCGCTTGCTAGCAACATGGTGAAACAGAAGGAAGAAAACAAGAGCTTTTTAGCATCCCAGTGGAGCAGGATGAGAGGAGGAGGGTGAAGAAAGAAGAGGGAGGAGAGGAGGAGGGCGAAGAAGGAGGAGGGTGAAGACAAAGGAGGAGGAGAGGAGGAGGGTGAAGAAGGAGGAGGAGGAGAGGAGGAGGGCGAAGGAGGAGGAGGGTGAAGGAGGAGAGCAGTGAGTGCTGGTATGAAGTACTGGTGTAAAGGGAACATTAGGCCCTCCATCAAGGGTTCATGGACAGAACTGAGAGAAAGGTTATTGTGGCAGGGTCCCTTCCATTAGGGCTGTGACTGTGCCCCGAGGGGAGAATGTGTTTGTGCGTCTGTGTGTGGGGGGGATGTGTGTGTGTGTGTGTGAGTGGGTGTGTGTGTGCATGTGTGTCTAAGGTTGAGATGAAAGGTCAGTCTGGGGGTAAGCCTCAAATTCCTTTTCGATGGATGCGGGTTGTGCTTTCATCAATACCTAGCTGGAAAGCACGCAAGTAAGGAGTATTTGCCCTAAAAAGCCACATGCCGTGTGTCTGTGTGTTTGTGTGCGTGCGTGCGCCTGTTCTCTGGTGGTGAGTCACAGTGAGGTGTGCCGTCGTGCGTTGTGATTGGCCAGGGGCTGTTTGCATATTCATGAGGTGAAGCACATTCGGAGCTTGAGGGGGGCTGACCTGATGGCAACAATCGCAGAGAAATAAAAATGCAGTGTGATGTCACTGCCCACACACACACACATATACAAACACACAACCCATAAGGTTTAATGGTATAACATATTTCTGGATAATAGTGTGTATATGAACGTGTCTGGTGTGTGCGCGTGCGTGGGTGCACGTGGGGAGCAGAGTGAATGCAGTCATCTGAATGCAGTTTGGTACCATCCTTGGGCTTTACGAAGGGTACGCAACACTAACCCTGCAATCTCCATATCCTATCAACCGCTTCCTTCTCCCAATTCAATTACACTAAATTAGATGCAGTTTCATTATTACAGCATGGGAGTTGTAGTCATTAGCCAAATACCGGCAGAGAGGATGGATGACCAAATCAAGACTGGAAGGATGGATCTCTCTGAGGTGTGAAAGCTGTTTCGATACACCTACTGATTGGCGTATTGGATTGATGGTGGGCGGGGCATAGTGGGTGGTTTGAGCATCAGCATGCTAGGAAGAGGATCCATACAGGATGTCAATATGACTATCCAGGAAGTCAATGTAGCTGTGGATTTGCTATTATGAATGAGTGTGGTAAAGCTATTTCAGCTTGTTTGCGGGGCTCTTGTAGATTCAACACAGTGCAAAGGCGCCGGCATAGCAGAAATCCTGTACGAAAAAGAAGATGGAAATGTTACTGCCTCTACCTGGTCCTCACCTCTCTCTCACTTTTTCCCATTGAACTCTGTGTAAAATCTGCAAATACTTTAGTTTCCTAGTTTTCATTTTCAGAGACAGACTTCAGTGTAGTGAACTCAAAGCTAGTGTGAGAGGAGAGAAAGAGAGAGAGAGAGGGGGAGGATAGAGAAAAAGAGAGAAAAAAATCTATTGGCGCTGACAACTTCTGTCACTTCGCCTTTATGTCTGTCTCTTTTTCAAAGCGCATGGTGAAAGGGGGGGATGAAAACGAGTGAGAGACTGTAGTTCCTGTAATCTATCTCTTTTGTGCCGCTGCTGAGCGGCTTCAATTAAAACCTCTCCCCCCTTCCTCCTCTTCTCCTCACCCCCCCTTTTCTTTCCCCTCCTTTGTTCACGAGCACATCCTCTCCACACCCGTGCTTTGATTCCATCCATCTGCGGAACAGTAATCGTCTTGGATCAAACTCTTTCTTCCATTATCCCTCTCTCTCCCTCTCTCTCTCTCTCTCTCTCCCTCTCTCTCCCTCTCTTTCCCTCTCTTTCCCACCCTCTCTCTCTCCCTCTCCCTCTCTCTCCCTCTCTCTTATCAACGTCCTCAATCTCTGACTATCTCCATCTCTCTCCCCCTCTCTCTTTCCCCTCCCTTTTCCTCCGTCTCATTCACGGCCGTGGTAAAATTAGCACGGCCGCTACAATGATGCGTAGCATGATGTCAGACCCTGTAACAGCAATAAGCCTTCAAGCCCACTCTCCCACACTGCGGCGTCCCCCCGTGCAACCATGAAAAAGGAACGCGTCACAAAAACATTATCCGAGTCAAAACGGAGGCTCCAAAACAAACGGGCCGCACCACAAAGGCTAATGTGTTTACTTGCACTGTCTGGATGCACTGCCGATTCCATTTGGAGACGACGGCAGTCATTTACACGAGCAGAGGCTTGGGAACGATCCTGCGTTTGATAGGAGAAACCCCGATGACCAATCAGCTTTATTGCCAACCTCGATGGATTTGTCCTAATGAATCCGTGTCCCTGTCTGATGGATGTAGGGGACTTAGTGCTGCCATGCATTTTGTGTAGTCCATGAGAATTGTCATTTTTTACTGAACGGGTGTATTCGACACAACCGCCACGCATACATGTGTACATAATGCACATGTTAGGGAGCTGTGAGTCCCAGATGGCAGCATAGATGGGAATCTAGAACCAGCCTGGATGTCCATAGTTCTCTTGCACACACACACACACATTCCCCTTTTTCTGTCTCGGCCTCTCTCGCTTCCACACACCCTCTCCCTCTCTGTCCACACACACACACACATACATACACACAGTCTCTCTATCACAAACACTTTTCCCCCCTCCCTCTATCCATCCATCCTCTCATGTCCCCTGCTGCCCTAATGGTCCATGGCTTGAGTAGGAGAGTAGCTTGTGGTCTTCTTACTCACCCTGAGCCTGGCTTTGGTCCTGACCCCAAAAAACATACTAAATCTGCTTAGCCATGTGACATGTTCTACATA
This sequence comes from Hypomesus transpacificus, assembly GCF_021917145.1. Lineage (NCBI taxonomy): Eukaryota > Metazoa > Chordata > Actinopteri > Osmeriformes > Osmeridae > Hypomesus > Hypomesus transpacificus. Next base: position 1,005,100 of record NC_061080.1, read on the forward strand.
CTATATGTCTGGATGCTGTCCTGTCCTGCTTTGAATACATGGCAGCACCTCCTCGCTGTGTCACTGGGATCCCCTGCACCAATGCAGGCCTCGGTTACTGGGAGTGTGTTAGGGTTCGTGTTGACTTTCATTAAGTCTCTTTGGTTTTTCATGACCTGCAGGGTTATGAGTCCAGCTTCGGGGAGCACTCCCAAGGCCCAGACATCAGTGTGTGTTAGTGTGACAGTGGAACTGGGTGTGTGTGTGTGTGTGTGCGTAAGCCGAAGTAAACCACAGTCCACTGGGAGGTAGATGAAGAGTAGATATGACATGGCCTTTTCTGTGTGTGTGTGTGTTTGTGTACGTGTTTTTGTGCGTGTGTTTGTGTGTGTATGCCTCTGATCTATTATCAAAAGTTCTTGGAAAAGCGGCGAGTGAGAAAGAGAGAGAGAGAGAGAGAGAGAGAGAGAGAGAGAGAGAGAGAGAGAGAGAGAGAGAGAGAGAGAGAGAGAGAGAGAGAGAGAGAGAGAGAGAGAGAGAGAGAGAGAGAGAGAGAGGCTGTTTCTTTTCATTTTTCCTTCAACAGACCACTGTGAAACAGTACACAACAAGCATATTGTGGTTCTTCTTTGCCGAAAACCACTAGACCATCAATGGAAAAGCAAGAAAGAGCGAGGAAAGAAGAGAAAGGTGATGTTTTTCGCAAACGGAGAATAACCACTCAACGAGACATCTGGGCACTCAATCCCATCTATCTATCCATCTCCCTCCCCAGCCTCTCTCTTTCTCTCTCGCTCCCACTTTCTTCTTCGCTACACTCCTTCTCCCTCTTACTCGCTCTCTCACTCTCGCTTCTCTCGTTCCTGTTTAATAGCCGTTCTGTCTTCTTTCCCCCCTGTCTCTTCCCCTCTGTATGTGTGCGTTCTTTGCAATAATTCACCTCACAGCAGATATATTAGCATCTGTCAGGTCTGGGCCTGAGCTAAAAGCCTTAGCAGAAGCCGACGTATTCTGCTTGATGGCACACTTCATTGCCCTGGCACCCGCATTCATCCTGTTATTTACTCACATTTACAGGTAATGAAGCGATGGACTGGTGGAAGCTGCAGGGAGGCGGCGAGCCCAGGCTGAGCCAAAATGGACGCCAAGTTCCGTGGAACCGCATGGGGGATTAAGGAGGTAATATCATGCATGGAGCCAAAATGGCCGTCCAAGCTGCTGCATAATAAATGAAGAAACTGTGACCAGCTGAGCAGGTTCCAATGCAGGGGATTGGTCATTGGGTTCAGACGTGACACATCCTAAGCCAAAAAGGAGGATTTAGGGAGACAGGACATATATGGGAGTCTGTTGAATACCAATGATCAAATTCACATGGATGTACATGGTGTCCGTTTTGCAGGATCAATTTTACAACATGCTACAGTACTGAGAGGAGTGTGCCCAACCAGACAGAAAATCCTACAGTGTCACATAGTTAGTACACTTCACACAACCCTCTCCCTCTCCCTTTCAGAATGGTAAAGTGGTTGCTGTCATGCTGGTTAAAGGAACAATGCTTCACTGAGTACAGAAGTAGTTGTGGCAGTAGCCCACTTCCAGCATTGAGGTAAACAACATTCCTTCTGGAAGATTCCTAATAATGTTTCCGTCATCAGCGAAACATCCGCTCTCAGGTTTTAGCGCACCGCTGTTTAATGCAACACCAGTGTAAGCAGCGCTGATGTTGACTGTCAAAGATTCACTGTAAAACCGTAAGCAAGGACATGTTTTATCTGCGTACATTATTCACTGACACGTTTTGAGATTGCAACATAACAAAGGATAACTCGTGTACGGACTTTGTGAAAGGTCAAGAAAACCAAAAGCGAAATATCAGTGTAGAGAAACTTCTAGCTAAATCCTCGGACTGGGAGAAAATAGGAGTTTTTGTTTTCTAAAACATAGTTGACCTCTATTCCACTCTTACACACACTGGCGTCATCTCTCTCAGTCCCTCACTATCTCTCCCTCTATCTCCCCCCCCTCTCCTCCTGCTCTCTTTCTCTCTGAGGAGCTTTGATGTGGCTCCCTCCCAGTCTAATCTGACAGCCATGTCGGCTCCAATGAGTTTCCGCGCGGGGCAGAGCCACCACAGTCGCACCCTAATCGCATTACATCTCCCATACCTGAGATGCGACTGGGTGATGATGCGTTTTCATCCCTGCGATGTAGCGTTGATGGGCTGTTAGTTTCCGTATCAGGGACCGCAAATCAACCCGGCGCTGGCGTTGACAGAAGATAACTGAGAGATATCATTTTGTTCTCACGAAAGAGAAGGCCCTGGGTTTCAAGATGAAATTGGGGTCTAAAGACACACACACACACATACACACACACACACAATGCACGCACACACCAGCTCATGTACAAAGTGTGTGTGTGTCTGATACACACATCCAAACACTTCCAAACGCAAACATGCACAGACAAATCTCTGGGGACTTATATTGGAGAATCAATTATTGACAAATTTCCCTTCCCTGCTGGGTTTGATGTCCTGCTGAAATATTAATAGCTGTGGCTAGACTGGAAGGCAGAGATGTGCAGAGGGGCACCGGATGACCAAGCCTGAAGTTGGTCTTCCTTGTGATCATCCCTCCTCTACGCCTGTCATCCCTCGATCGCACCTGGCGACGCCTACAAAGAGGAACGTCTTATCGACCCCGCGCATTAACACAGCGCGTGTTTGAGTGTGTGTACACACGTGTGTGGGCGTTTTCTGTTTCCCATCTTTTCTTTTTTCTGTCACCTGGAGATGTGCTTAGGTGTGGAGAAAATCCAGCTGGTTGAAGCAGATAAAACAACACACACACACACACACGTGTAAGGGGTCCCGAACGACACACTCATGTCTCCTGCCCTCAGCCGCGGAACACCAAGGAGACTGATGCTGATTTGAGTGGCTCCATTAAGGAAATGAAGCCAATCAATCAAACGGGAGATTCATCTGACTCCGAGACTCCATCTCCCAGCAGCCCATCAACAGGAAGTCCAACTGTGCCAAGGAGACGAGACTGACATTTAATCTGTCATTTGTGAAATGTAAAATCTTGACGTATGTACCCGGCTGCAGATGGGACCTTAGCAGACTATCTGCTCCGTCGCTACACTATCTAGACTCATCCTCAGGGATTGGTGGGGATTTTTTGACCAGTAAAAAGTACTAGTTGTTGTAGTAGTGTTGTCTACGACCTTCAAATGGAGATTTAAAAAGTTTCCCTCCTCATGTTTTGTTGAACAGTTGAGAACAAACAGTGAAATCACTCCTGAAGTACATGTATGATTCCACTGCCATTCCAGGCTTCCAAATGAGTGAGGTCGGTCTTTCATTGTCGAGCCACAGAAGGAAAACCTTGGATGAAGTGACCAACCACACTATTGTAGGATATTTCTGTACAGTTGTCTACTGCTGAGCTGTCGGACTCTTAGGATAAGTACTGTTATTGCACTGTGGCCCTGGAGATAGGTGTATGGTGTGAGTGTGTGTGTGTGTGTGTCTGTCTGTTGCGTGCATGTGGCATTGTTCACATGCACTAAAGCTCGAGGAAACAGAAATATTAGTGTTTTTTTCCCAGATACCAAGCACAGGCTTTGAATCACATCCAAGAGAGCAACAACAAAACACAAACATAAGGAGCAATACTGTTAATCCATTCCTGTATGATCTCAGAGAATAAAGAAATGTCTCTGTACAGCACTGCCTGTTGGCAGGTGCAGGGAAGCATTTATTAAGTGTCTCAGACCTGTAACAATGCATATCCTGTATGCAGCTCGGTAAAACTTGGTACATAAAGTTTGATGGGAATCAATTCCAAAAACCTGTATATTTTAATCACAGGAGAGTAGCTCAGATATAATAATAACGCAATAATAAATTCATTTAGCAGACAATTTTATCCAGAGCAAATTTCAATCTGGGACCTCTTGGGATGCAGCCAAATGCTCTAAGAATGAGCTACACTAAAGCCCTGATACTATGAGGTAAATTATGTGTGTGAAAGCCACTTCACTGTTGCAAGAAAATTTGTTCCTGAAGGACTCAGATAAGGTTTTTTTTTTTTTTTTTTCAATACCGGAACAGATAACTAGAGAGGTATTGTTGTTTGTGACAGCTCAACAGCGGCGTTGTGTAAACGTTGATGGCGACGTGACGCGCCGCTGTAGCACGTACCATGGAAGTAGCTAGAACACGACAGCTAATATTGCCGGCGTGCTAATGAGCCACACCCACTCATCTGCAGATGGCACCTGAGGGAGTTGTGTGTGTGTGTCCGTTTGTGTGTCTCTATGAATGGGCGTCTGTGTGTGTCTGCCTATGTGTGTGTGTGTGTGTGTGTGTGCGCATTCTCCTCCCTCACAGCCCTTCCCAAAAGTAGAGGCCTCAATTCCGCACAATCCTCCTCTCTCCACCTTCGATAGCTGCTTCCAACAGAGGTAATGTGACAGCACACACACACACACACACACACACACAGTGACCAGAGCACTGACAGACATACACAGACACACAGTCGCACACGCATTTCAACGAAAAGGCTTTCAAACAATCACACTGAGGGAAAAGTCAAGCTGTCTACAACTCTGAGAGAGCTGGCTCGGAGCTCTCTCCTCTCGTCCTCTCCAGGGTGTGTTTTTGTTGTTTCCGCCCGCTCCTCTTTAACGTCCCAGGCTCACCTGTCACTCGGAGCCTCCTTTCGGCGCCCGGTACTGCACATGCTCCTGGGGCCTTACGTAAAAGACTCAGAGCCAATTCAGGTGGGGTGGTTGGAGAGATGGAGATGGAGAGAGAGGAGGAGAGAGAGGAGGAGAGAGAGACAGAGAGAGAGGAGGAGAGAGAGACAGAGACAGAGAGAGAGGAGGAGAGAGAGACAGAGAGAGAAACAGAGAGAGAGAGGAGGAGAGAGAGACAGAGAGAGAAACAGAGACAGAGAGAGAGACAGAGAGAGAGAGATGAGTCATCTCGACCCTATTGCTCGAGGGTCATACAGATGTGGCGTGCATCTTTTCAAATTGTAATTTCGGATGTTCCAATCAAACATGCACACTGGTTTGGTCAGTGATGCGAGAGAGAAAAAACAAGTGAGAGAGAGGAAGTGAGCAAGAGACAGCTGCAGCAGCTGAGTGGCGACGTCAGAAAGGGGATGATGAAGGGGATGAAGGTTAAAGGTTAACAGCGATGGAGAAAGACAGACATGGAGCGAGAGCGAAAAAAGGAGAGACAGAGAGCGAGAGATGGTGGTGTCAGACAAATATTCCCCCAGTGTGCCTGTGGAGCATTGAATCAAAGATGAGTCTGTGGTCCGTGTGTGTAGAGGCAGAGAGGAATCACCTCCTGCTGCTCGATGGTTCTAGGCCTTCCTTCTCTCCCTATCTCTCCTTCTCACTCCCTCTCTCTTTCTCCCACCTCCTCTCTTCTCTCTTTCACCTCTCTCCATCTTGTCTGTATTTCTCTCTCTCCCTCTCCTTTTTCCGTGTCTTACCTCCTCTCTCTCTCTCGCCTCCATCCCGCCCTCCTTCTCTCTCTCTTTCCCTCTCTTTCCCTACTTCCCACCCTCTCCCTCCCCTCTCTCTCTCTCTCTCTCTCTCTCTCTCTCTCCTCTCGCTCCCTTTTTCTCTTCCTCTCTTTCGTTCTGTCTCTCTCTCTCTCTCCCCCAGTGCTGCCCTCAGGGAGAGACTTGTCATTTCCTGTCTTCCTTACAGCGGTTCCTGAAATAGCACTGCAGTGTGCGAAGTGTTCCCTCCGTGAGCTGAGCTCGGATGAGCCGGCGAGGAAGCTACACGCTGGGTCTACGGTAACATAGCACCTGACGCTAACGCACTCGCTTTAGCAATCCTCCCGTTCGTTTTAATTGGTTGTTAAGGCTCCCAGCCACAGTGGGGTGGCGCAGAAAGAGGCTAAATGAGAGGGGGGTTGCTGCTGACTCTGTTGCTGGGCTGAGCGGGATACATTTCACCCTGGAACCAAGCCTTTGTTTGGAGGGTCTCTGTCGGGTTTGAGAGAGAGGGGGGGGGAAGGTTCAAAGCCACTGACATTATTTTGGGGCGTCAAACTAATAGCTTCATCTACCCGGCGGCGATCATTACCGCCGGTTTTCTGACAGAGGTGGGTTGAGGCTTCGGGCGATGAGGGGCCCCTTGGTAAACGTATTCCGAAGCGCTTACGGTTAAAGAGGGGTAGGGAATGGAAAAAGAAAGAGAGAAAGAAAGACATGAGCCATGCTAGTAGCTGTAGCGGTACAATTATTCACTCTCACTTCAGGCACTTGATAAATGTATTCATCTCTGAGGGGGGGAATAGGGAGAGAGTGGGACGAAGGGGAGGACGAGGAGAAGCATAGGAGAGGGGAGAAGGAGGGAGGGAGGGCAAAGAAGCAATCTGGAGTTGCGTTTGCTAAGCTCTGCTAGTGCTATCAGCCGGTGCCAGTGAGGAAGGCGAAGAAAATAAATGAAAAATTCAAAACGTCTTTACAAATGAAGCACAGATTTCTTTTTTCATCTCTACCTCAAGCTGTTTCAAGTTACAGACGTCTAGAGTCAGTAAACACCATTACCTTATCTGGGTAAAAAAAATAATAATAACGTGAATACAACAATATCACGACTCTGGAGAAGCAGCTTAGCTGAGAAGCGATGAGCTTGCGACTTCCTGGACAAAGCCCGGCGCTGACAAGGTAATTGAGACGGTATTGCGTTGCCCCAGTCACGAGTCCGGGACGCATCCACACAGTAATGGATGGCAGGAAGCAACAACATTGTGCCCGGCCAGCCGGGAGCGGAGTTTCCTTCTTCCTCAAGGGGAGCTAGACCGTGGACCATTGTGTTTCGAGGTGATATAGTTCTCTCATGAATATGTGCAGGGGTTGTGAATGGGCCACGGCTGCAGAAGCACAGATAATCGGGTAGCGTTCGCCCGCCGAGAACAGGAAGGACACGGGAGGTGTTTGGTAAAGAGAAGCTCATCCTGGCACCTCGATGGAGCTATTGCCAGAGTGAGCTGAGATGGTGGATCACTCTCAATAGCCCAGGCAAAACTGGCACGAGTCACTAATGCAAGGAGACTGAAGACATCCATGTCGAAGACAGACGGTGAATTTGACAGCCCGCCAGCGCGTGAATCAGTGCAATGCAGACACACTGTGAATATTTCCCCCCGTGTCACGTTGCATCACATACCTTCCTCTTCCATCTCCCTTCAACATACATTCAAGTCTCCCTTTCAGAAGCCTCTCAAAATCCAATACATGATGTAAATGTCTCATAGGAGACGGGAACGGCTCGATCTGCCGTGCCTTGATAGAGACGCACCCCTGCTTCAAATTGAACCCGACAATAGAGGGGGGTCCCCAGGCCATCCGCAGCACCGGAGAGATTCGCCCCATAACTTGCAATCCAAAGGAGGGTTTCCGTTCACCTGCTGCCGAGCCGGCACGCGCGCTCCCACTCCCGGTGCACTCCGCTACCCAGAGGAGCCCTCAGGCTACGGCGCGGCACGCCGAGGAGCGCGACTTGACGTACGCCGTTTGGGTACGACCCAGCACCAGCCGCCGGAGGCGGAGGTGGGGAAGATTGTCGCGGAGGATTTGTTTCGACACCCGTCTGCACGGCAGTGCAGGGAGGCCTCTGTTGGGGGGTGGGGAGGGGGGTCGTTCCGCAATGGCGCGGCGCGTTATGTGATATACAGTGCCCTCCAAAAGTATTGGAACAGTGAGGCGAATTCCTTTATTTTTGCTGTAGACTGAAAACATTTGGGCTTGACATCAAATAATGAACGTGAGACCAGAGATCAACGTTTCAGCTTTTATTTCCAGGTATTTACATCAGGATCTGATGCACAACTAAGAAAATATCAAATTTTGTTTGAATCCACCCATTTGTCATGTGATCAAAAGTATTGGAACAGATATACTTAAAACATATTTAAGTGAATAAGACTTAATATTTAGTTGCAAATCCTTTGCTTTCAATAACTGCAGCAAGTCTGTGACCCATTGACGTCACCAAACTTTTGCATTCTTCCTTTTTGATGCTTTCCCAGGCTTTCACTGCAGCCTCTTTCAGTTGTTGTTTGTTTTGTGGGGTTCCTCCCTTCAGTCTCCTCTTAAGCAGGTAAAATGCATGCTCTATAGGGTTTAAGTCTGGAGATTGACTTGGCCAGTCTAATACCTTCCATTTCTTGCCCCTGATGAACTCCTTTGTTGTTTTGGCAGTGTGTTTTGGGTCGTTATCTTGCTGCATGATGAAGGCTCTGCCAATCAGTTTGGTTGCATCTTTCCTTAAATTGGCAGACAAAATGTTTCTGTAGACTTCCGAGTTCATTTTGCTGCTGCCATCATGTGTTACATCCCCAATGAAGATTAATGAGCCCGTCCCAGAAGAAGCCATGCAAGCCCAAGCCATGACATTACCTCCACCGTGTTTCACAGATGAGCTTGTGTGTTTGGGATCATGAGCAGTTCCTTTCTTTCTCCAAACTTTAGCCTTTCCATCACTTTGGTAAAAGTTAATCTTTGTCTCATCAGTCCATAAAACTTTGTCCCAGAATTTTTGAGGTTCATCTCTGTACTTTTTGGCAAATTCCAGCCTGGCCTTCCTATTCTTCTTGCTAATGAGTGGTTTGCATCTTCTGGTGTAGCCCTTGTACTTTTGTTCATGAAGTCTTCTGCGAACAGTAGATAGTGATACCTTCACTCCTGCCATCTGGAGGTTGTTGCTGATCTCACTAACAGTTGTTTTAGGGTCTTTCTTTACAGCTCTCACAATGTTTCTGTCATCAACTGCTGATGTTTTCCTTGGTCTACCTGTTCGACGTCTGTTACTTAGTACACCAGTAGTTTTCTTCTTCTTCAGGACATTCCAAATGGTTGTACTGGCTATGGCCAATGTTTCTGCAATGGCTCTGATTGATTTTCCATCTTCTTTAAGACTCACAATTGCTTGTTTTTCACCCAAAGACAGCGCTCTGGTTTTCATGTTGTTTTCACCTCTGAATACAGTCTGCATAGACAAAACCTATCTTACCCAATCTGAACCTGAGTGTAGACATTCAGTGGTATTTATTGATTGAATAATGTATGTAATAGGACACACCTGGGCAACAAAACACACCTGTCAGTCACATGTTCCAATACTTTTGCTCACGTGACAAATGGGTGGGTTCGAACAAAAAGGTGATATTTTCTAATTTGTGCATCAGATCCTGATGTAAATACCTGGAAATAAAAGCTGAAACGTTGATCTCTGGTTTCACATTCATCGTTTGATGTCAAGCCCAAATGTTTTCAGTCTACAGCAAAAATAAAGGAATTGGCCTCACTGTTCCAATACTTTTGGAGGGCACTGTATGTTGGGAGTCTGGGACGGAGTGGAGCGCGTTATCTCGTCATTAAGGGGGGGGATGAGAGAAGGTGGTGGTGGGGGGTCCTCGAGGGACAAGCCTCCTCTTAGTGGGCTACCCAGGACGACAGGCGGTGATAACGGACTGCGTTTCATCCATTGTCAAGGACGTCCCCGCAGGGGAAGAAACATCGTACTGAACCCATAGCAGGCTTTGCTTCCCCACAGAACCTTTAGTGAAGCAGCTACTGTCTCCCGGGTCTATGATAGGGCCGTTTTATCCATAGAGCAGTCGCATAGGGAGTCATTACATTCTCCCCCCCCCCTCTTCCCCCTCCACCTCTGGGAGATGCATTACCAGTGCACACTGAGGGAGCTTAGAGCTAGAACAAATAGAGCAGCGAGAAGTGAAGAACGCGGAGAAGTGTCACCAGAGCCCTTGTTGTGAGTACACGCTGCGGGGCGCCGGATAGACGGGCTCTTTCGGGGAGACGCTTTGATGGAGACGTCTCGGGCGGCGCTGGAACGGCGGCGCGGCGTCTTCCGGTTTGAAACTAAAAGAACACGCGACCCTGTGGAGGAATCTGGCGTCTTTTATTTTTTGGGGGGACGGGGACGGGGGTTCTCTGTCCGCCAACCTCCACTTCTTTCCTCCTCTCCTGGCCTGTCACATTTCAATTCGGCGGCAGGAGGAGGAAAATTCCTCCTCCCCCTCCTCCCTCCTCCCTCCTCCCCCCCCCCCTTCATCTCCCCCAACCCTCATTTTCTCCCCGCTCTTCTTTTTACCTCTGCCTTTCTTTCTTTCATTCAACATCCCTTCTTTCTTCCCCCTCGGCCTCCCTCTACCTTGATCCCCCGCTCGCCCTCTCGTTCAACCTGTTCCACCTCGACATCTCGTACAGACACGGGCGGATGAGAGAGGCGGTGAGGAGATTTGAACAGCGCCGGGATCCCGGTCCCTCGGCAGGGCCAGATAATCCAGGAGAGGCAGTGCGGTGACAACGCAGACGAGCACAATGCCACCAGCACCCAGACAATCGCTATGACGACAGACGGCGCCGGCAGCGCGGTGACAAGGTTATATACCGTAAAAGTAAAGAAAGCTGCTTGTGTGAGGCATGCACGTTTCCGTGAACGAAGCCTCGCTATTTTGACGACTCATTGAAGCCAATTTGGGTTTGGCGTGCGAGATGTGAAAAAAAAACAAAAAAGGCTTTTGTTTGTTTAGTTTGAGATTTTTGTCTTCTTCCAGCTGTGGGTGTCAACATATCAGATAGGAGCCTATTGTTATCTCCCTGACTCCTCCTGTGTGGGCTTCAAGGTGACTGACAAGCCGCATTCAGAAGCAAGGACGTTTCTCTGCTGTAATTATTTCCCACAATGCAGCATCCGACAGTAAGTACATACCTTCCCTATTGATTCCGGAATCTCAGAATGACAAGGGATTAAGCAGTGTTTGGTGTTTGAGTGTGTGTGTGTTTTTGTGTGTGTGTGGTGGGGGTGGGGGGGGGGGGGTGAATGGTATAAAAGTGAAAAAAGAGAGTAAATGAAAATGTGACTGTGCGTGTGTGACTGGGAGGGTATGGCACAGTGTGTGTAAGCAAGGGAGAAAGTGCACGCGCACGCGTGCGTGTGTGTGCCAGGGTACTGCAGGTGGTGCACAGAGAATGAATAAAAGGGCCACTTGTTTTCACAGCTGATCTGGAGCCGAGCAGATGGAAGGTCTTCTTCACCTCTCTGGTTCCAGTCTTGTCCCACATTTCAGCAATCGCTCCATTAACAAGACGCTGTTATGCTATTTCATCACACGCACGAGCACACCTACAGACATTACTGCTGTAGTTGCGTGATGCAAACGCCGTGACACATGCACATACATCTGTGCACACGCACACACACACCCACACACACACACACACACACCCCTGAGAGGTTGGACAGTGAGCAGATCTTAATGAGCTAGTTCCAGATGTCTACCCAGACATCAGGGCAAGAGTGATTAATGAATCATGCGTACACACCGACACACACACACACACACACACACTCACACAACCAACACACACTGACCACCCCAATCTCTCTCCCAACACCAGGATTATCTCCTGTTAGAAACTGCTCATCCTCCTCTGTATGAAGCCAAGCTTCTTATTTTGACTCGGGCAGCATGAGAGACAGCTGTGAAGCCGCGAGGACCCCTGACTTCACACTTCACACCTTGCCGAGCCAGAAAGATTAGACGCCACCCTCCGCCAACCCGCCATTGGCCAGCAAGCCCTGGGATAAGGTCACATGACAAATCTCCAGTTTCCCGATGCGATAATGACATTTCTCCAGCGAGATATTGGGCAGCTGGAGGCAGGCTTCAGAGACCGCATCACTCTTGTTATGAGACTTACAACTCTGCGCCATTTCTTGCTCGGCACCCAGGATGTGTTGATAGCGTCTGAGGGCCAGGGTGTGGAGATTGATCCGGATGGGAGCGAGACACCGCCGGGTTTCCGTAGGAATGCAGACTAACGTTCATTTATACAGTGTGTGTGTGTGTGTGTGTGGGGGGCGGGGAGGGGGGGGGTAGCATCGCACACTCATGAACAGAAAGCCTCTCGGCTTTATGGGCTTGTCAGGCTATTCCCTGATGTGTGGGCTGCAACTGTTACTGCATTTATGAAAGTACAGCGCAGCTATATTGTGAGTGTTGTAATGAAAAATGGTTTGAGGTACGACGCTGCAGCTTATGAGCTCTTGAGATGACATGAGATCACTTTTATCATGCAAAACCTGTTAGGGAAGACCTTCCCCTGTGTGTGGGGAGAAACGCACAAACACACAAACACACACATATATGCTCGCCCACAAAGGAGCATACACAGATATGCTTGGACAGACCACACACACACACACACAGAGTGTGTTTGTACCTTCTGTCCGGATGGTGAATGGGGAGTCTCCTAGTCTCTTGGCTGAGAACTGGCCCCCTAGGGAGGTCATTAGAAAACACAGGCTGAAGAAGCCAATGCCAACCACGAATATCCTGGAAAAGGAGAAGGAGAAAGAAGGGGGGAGTAAGGAAGGAGGGGGGAGGAAGGAGGAGGGAAGAAGGAGGGGGGAGGAAGAAGGAGGAAGGGAGGGAGGAAGGAGGAGGGAGGAAGGAGGGGGGAGGAAGGAGGAGGGAGGAAGGAGGGGGGAGGAAGAAGGGGGAGGAAGGAGGAGGGAGGAAGGAGGGGGGAGGAAGAAGGGGGAGGAAGAAGGGGGAGGAAGGAGGAGGGAGGAAGGAGGGGGGAGGAAGGAGGAGGGAGGAAGGAGGGGGGAGGAAGGAGGGGGAGGAAGGAGGGGGGAGGAAGGAGGGGGGAGGAAGGAGGAGGGAGGAAGGAGGGGGGAGGAAGGAGGGGGAGGAAGGAGGGGGGAGGAAGGAGGGGGGAGGAAGGAGGGGGGAGGAAGGAGCAGCCGAGAGAGTACAGGGTGGAAACCCCACCCCAAAACATGAACAGGATCAGAAAAGAATGAAAGAGAAGAGAAGGACAGGAGGGAGGGAGATGGAGAGAGGCAAGGAAGGAGGGGGGAAGGGGGGGGAGGAGGAGAGAAGGAGAGAAGCAGAAAAAAAACTGTCAAGATAATGCACAGCAGGAGGAAACACAGCACAGCGCCGGAGAGAATGCTAGCACTCTAAGAAGGAGAACATGCTAGAGAACATGCTTCTCACACAGAGGCCGGGACACCCCCTTACCCCTACCACCCTTACCCCTACCCCCAACCCCCTTACCCCTACCACCCTTACCCCAACCCCCAACCCCCTTACAACGCCCCCCAGCCAGCCTCTCCGTGTCTGGGGCCACGCGAGGTCTCTTCCCTGCCGCGGGGGCCCCTGGAGGGGTGGCGCTGCTGGCTACCTGGCTCGCATTCCACTCCAACCAGGCAAGTCCAATTAGAGACAAGCTGCTTGTCCTATTGGCCCCGGCAGCGGACGGCTTTAATTAATGTGGCTTGTCAGGTGCACACACGGGAGCGCACAGCGCTCGTGGGTAAATGAGTTATTTTAGCGGAGGTGGGTAGGGAGAGAGAGAGAAGTGATGCGGCGGGTAAGGGTTAAGGGACTAGGGAGAGAAGAGGGGAATAAAATGGAACGCAATCGACTCTGCCTCTGCTTGACTGCAAGGAGAGGTGCGGGGCAGGGGGGGGGGGGGTGGAGAAGGGAAGAAAAGATGAGAGAAGAGGAGGGGGGAGGACAGGAAAAGGAGAGGAGAAAAAGAGAAGGGAGGAGAAGAGAATGAGGAAGAGAAAGAAAATAGAACCCAGTAAACCTTGGATCTAATCTAGAGTGCAACACAGGCCTGACGTTACCCCCTGGACAGCCCCAAGTCCTCCAACATACAGGGTTCTCAACTTCACAGTTTGCATATTTAAACAGACAGACAGCACAGTTCACTTTCTATTCCCTGGGTCTCCAACCATACGTGTGTGTAGCTTATGTGTGTAGCTTATACGTGTAGCCCGCTAGCATCCCCTGCCAAGCCAGCACCTTCTGCGTTAGTGTCTGCGCAAGCAGCTGTGAGACGCAAGGCCTCACAATAACCGAGAAAAAGCACAAGTGAATTATTCATTGGTTTACTCAGGGAAGAAAAACTAAGAGGGTGGTTTTCTAGAATGCTGGATTCTGTGCCAGTGATGACATGTCCGGATTACCCGTCCATACGTAGAGTAAACAACTTCACGTCCTCAACCAACACCTCGGAATGGCGTGAGATCAAACTCCACAAATATGTCAGTCAAACGCACACACAAGCCGACTTAAAAATGTACGTAGATTTAACCAAGGATTCTCTTGGTAGCATCCCATCATATGTGGATGCCTACAAGGTAGCGAAGGTGTTGGCCATGAACGATTTCAGAATCATAGAGCAGAAGGGGTTTGGCAACCTTCCAAGGTGACTTCCTTTCTGCACTGAGAGACAATTATGGTCCTTAGTCATTGGACGTGTCATTATTGCTATTTCAGCATTCCTCAAATACCTGGACAAGGATTGGCAGTGGGGCAGGTCTCTGTTGGACCGTGGCAACAAACGCATTCCTTTTTTGAAAAGTCCATATTAGGCTAAAATGGGTTTTAAGATCCCGCACTGAAACCTTTTCATGTCATTTAGCATTGGGATGAAATCCCAGTCCTGGTTTCAGCCGTGCGTCGTTTGATTTAAGACTGTGTCCTCCTAACACTGGTCCTCTTGACCTTTGAAATCAGCCCTGAGTACTGGATCAGAACCAGGTTTGGATCATCTTGGGTTCGGTCTGGGAAATATTGCTGAACTCTGGTGGGCCCCAGTTCCACCATTAGGAAGCACCAGGGCCTCCTCACTCATGGAGACAAATCACCCAATCGAGGGGAGAATGGAGGGCTAGTGACTGAAACCAGAATGATATCTCACACATCCAGTCCTAACAGAAGGCAGATACTCATCTTGCCATCTCTCTTTATTCCTGTGAACTGGAACATTCTCAGATATTGAATTATCGCACCCATCTGTTCCGGCAATATTGCGCAACGTGTCGGAGATAATTCCGTCACTGTCGATGGAGCGCGGTGCTATTCTGACAGATTAAAATCTGGGGAGAGGGAGGATACTTTATTGCGAGGCCTAGTCTGGGATTATAAATTTATACCTGGGATTATTTACCTTTAAACCATCCGGCTGTGAAGCCAAACCGGATTCGGCAAATTGAGGTTTCATTGACCTCAGGTTATCGTTGACATAATCAGTGGTAAAAAGATTGACTTGAGTCCATTTCTATTGGGCTACTGATCTAAGAGGGATTTTAGTCCATCGGTTTCACTGGGATTAGGGGATCTCTGTGGATGAGGAGAGTCTCCATTTGCAGGCCTACAGTGTCAGGCTGAGAGAGAGAGAGAGAGAGAGAGAGAGAGGGAGAGAGAGAGAGAGACAGACAGCGAGAGAGACAGACAGCGAGAGAGACAGACAGCGAGAGAGAGAGACAGACAGCGAGAGAGACAGACAGCGAGAGAGAGAGACAGCGACAGAGAGAGAGAGACAGCAAGAGAGACAGCAAGAGAGACAGCGAGACAGCGAGAGAGCGAGAGCGAGAGACAGAGACAGAGACAGAGACAGAGACAGAGACAGAGACAGAGACAGAGACAGAGACAGAGACAGAGACAGAGGGATGCAAATCACACAAGGCGGGAAGGGGCTAAGTGTCTCGGACCTCTGCCCTTTGCCTGCCTGATCCATCTTTATCAACACTCCTCTTTGACCTGCGGCTTGGGTGTGACTGAGCAAGGCCAGACAGTGTGTGAGAGAGAGCGAGCGAGCAAGAGAAAGAGCTAGAGAGAGAGAGAGTGAGAGCGAGCAAGAGAGCAAGAGAGAGTGAGGTTAAGGGTGTAGCGGATTGACAGTGATTGCATGCCTGTGTGTGTGCGTGTGTGTGTGTGTGTGTGCGTACAGGCGGCCCCCGTCTCTGGGCGATCTCTTCCTCCTTATCGTTAGGCTGTTTTTCAAAGCTCCTCTGTGGGTGATAGGGGAGGATTAGACGGGGCCAGCCTGACGTGTCGCTAATTAAAAGGCTTAAAGTAAACGCTTTGGTCTTCTAATTGGATAAGAAGGCGAGATTTGCTATCTCCTAATTGGCTTTTGCACACGTTCCCACTTATCAGATCTCACCCCCAGGTAGATTGAAAGCGAATGGAGTTAGAGGACGTGTGCAGGTGCAGGTTCTCCAAGGATTCCACAACTTTTTGGTTGCGAGAGTCCGGGTCAGCCCTCCGGTGTGTGGGATTAGGTTATCGTCGGGTTATCGTTCCTGTGTGTTCCATTGCCCTTGCTGAAGATAATGTCAGGATTTTGAGGATTACCAAACGTGTGCTACCTCGATTGGTTAAATTAGTTGGTGATTAACGTAAAAGATTGGGTTTGTTATAGGGGGGGAGGGGGGTGGGGGGGTGGGGGGGAGGCGGGGGAGGCGGGGTTCACAGATATATTTAATGGGTTATTATACACACTCCTTTTAAGCAAAGCAGGAAATACACTGGAATGGGCTTATGTTAAGGAGGTACACACACACACACATGGTAACAAACAAGCTGCATGGTTTTAGTGACAACCTAATCTTCAGGGGGGGAAAAAAAGAGCTTAATCGTCGAGCAGCCTTGTCTCTATTCACATCTGTTTGCATGTTAACTAATGACGTAATGGATGGAACTGTTGTGGGACTTGTGTACGATAATAAGGCATGCCAAGCGATAGCTAAGCATCTTACTCGACCAAGGCTCGCTTGATTGATAATCTGCCTCACTTTTAGTTGTCATGGGATCCCTCAGCGCGGCATCCGTACGGATCCAGCTGTGAACATGCAAGGTAATCATTCATCCCGATTTAAATTGCATTGCTTCGTTTGTGGAAAACATCTGGCGAACGTCAAACCACAGTTTAATAAACACAACAGCGTTCACGGGCACACGCACGGGCACCCACAGGCCTGCAGAACCCCTAGATGTATGTGCGAATCTAAATTAGAAGCGTTGGGGTTTCTGGCTCAAAGAAGAAATATGATAGGCTCGTCTGACAAAGTAACTTTCTTTTTGAGAGGGTAATTGTGCAGATTGCGCAGCTTTCCAGCAGCATAACGTTTCAGGTAGGCAGTGTGCTTTATATATGATCGTAAATTGCACAGTGCCTTTGAAGCTTACAGTATTCACAGAATATGCTCTCCACAACTCCCATGCCATATCGGACTGTACAACAAGTATTTACCTATTGTATAATTAAAAGCACGTTCATTTACTAGGTTAGCCGGTCTATGCATTGTATCAATGAGAGTCTATACTCTAAATGATATGCAGTTTCGGTACGTTGCTTCTCACCTGAACGGCTTGAACGTCACAAGGCATCTTCTAACCATTATTGTACCGTCGGTGTTCCCAGCAATCATTTTCCAAAACGAGCATCCAAACTGTCCGTTCCCGACATCGTTAACCCCGTAACCTGGAACTTGACGAGGTGGTGCTGAAACAGTTGCATGTCAGCTGCGCTGTAAACAGCTTCAACGGTCCACAGCGCGTGTACACGTCTCCAGAGTAAGAAAACAAGTCATATGTGAAATAAAATCCATGGATTTTTGGGGTTCTGATTTTTTTTACTTCGATCCGAAAATACAACGGGTGAAATTGCGGACAATTGAAGGCTATGCATGCGATCGTAGATTGAGATTTCACTTAGAGTGAAAACTCAACAATCTCGGTTCAAGTCGATGTCGGTTGTGTGGACACGGTCCGTTGGTCATGTGTTCGAAACGGATTCCCCCACTAAAATAATCCGAATTGAAATAATGGTCAGTGGTTCAAACTTATCTCCTCAAAAATGTGGACCGCTCGGAATGGAATCAGACGTCTTCTCTCACTGACGGAGGCAGCGAAGTGAGGTGAGAAAGCCGTTTGTCCACCGCTGCCCATGTGTGGCTCCGTACCTCCTTCTCCCCACGAGGGCTTTGGTGTCTGGCGGGAGGGTTGAGATGTTGCAGTGCGTTTGTTCGTCAGGCCACCACGAGAACTTCAGTCATAGCGCCACCTATGGATTTATCTCAAGCCATTATACCCGTAGGGACATCCATATCAATTGGATTCAAAGCTAATTTAGCTCTCACGATGCAATATTGCCTTCAGTGGCTGCCCCCACAAGGCAATGGATAATGTAGTTACGTAAACATTAAATCGGTTTCTAAGTTATTGAATTGGATTCCAATGTGTATAAATAAAACAGCGTCCATCATTTATTTTAAAATTTTCAAATTAAATGTCACAAAGGAATTACATGGATGGGATTTTCGACTTGGCTCTTTCAGCACCATGGTCAGCGACGATTCACAGCAGTTCCGCGGGTGCAACAGCGTCCCTCGGCGGCCAATACTCAGTAATTCGGATTGAAAAGTGCTCTTACTGAGACATTACTGGATAGAGATGTTACGATTGCTACGTCTTCCCTATCAAACGCTTTTAAACTAGACTGTGTTATAGATTTGATCATGCATTTTAATGGGAACAGCCAAGTCACAGTGGAACTAAAGCCGTTATGTTAAAACTACAAGTCTCAAAATCCCTTCATAGGGTTAAGAAAATCCATAAATCCCTGCACAAATTCAGTCTCTACCCATCAGTTATGAGTCCAAGTGAGAAATAGAAGAATATGGAAAATAGTCAGAGACATCGCCGGTCCCATTACCCTCAGCAGCAAGTGGAACCACTGAAGCATTGGAGCAAAGAGGGAGAGGAGAGAAAGAGAGAGAGGGGGAAAGAGAGAGAGAGGAAAGAGAGAGAGAGAGAGAGAGAGAGGGGGGGGGAAAGAGAGAGAGAGGAAAGAGAGAGAGACAGAGAGAGTGGCACATCTGACAGGCCCCTGAAACGCAGAAACTGTCATGCGTGAGTACGTCATTGATGTGTCATTTCCAGTGACAGTGGCTCCCTGTTAGCCGCCCTTCCTAGTTTGGGAGTCAGCGAGGGGGGGGGAGTCGGCTGGGGAGTTTGAAACTTCCTGCACTCAAACACTGGACTGAGAAATACCTGTGGTGTATGTGTGTGTTTTCAAATAGCACACAGTGTCACACAAACACAGTTCACGCAAACAAACAGTTTCACACAAACACTGTTCGCACAAACAAACAAACATTCGCATACACAAACAAACACTCTCTCACACACACACACAAAGCAAGGAACCAAGATCAATGCCCCCTAAAGAGCATCCTGTCACAAACAGTCACGCGTGGCATATGGGCTCCTCCTCTGAAGACATTAGCTCCCACTGTGCACCAACCCACATGCTAACAACGTAGCCTGCTTAGTGAACACACACTCTCCCCGAGAAACCTGGTTAGCGTGTGGCTCTGTGGCCAGTGAGTCCCACCGGGCAAGCGAAAAGGATTATAACCTACTCTGGGAGTGACCCGAGTCACTTCCTGCTTTGTATTCCAGACACTACAGGCATGCTGGGAGTTGTAGTGTAGTCCATGGTGCAGTCTGGGATTCCACAACGCGGTCATAAAGGTCGCAGTACCATCCCGTACGTGGAGCCGGTGTGTCCTGTGCAGGAGGAGGTCCCGTGGCTTCCCAGCACGAGGTGCAGGCGTACGCCAGTGGTCTGGATGGGCTGTTATCTGGGGAGGGGAGGGAGGGGAGGGGAGGGAGGGGAGGGAGGGGAGGGGGGACCAGGGAAGCCGGGTTGTGAGTGTTGGGGGGGGGGGGGCAGGATAACACTGCAACCGTGTCCATTCTCTGCTTCTAAACGTTCCCATCCCCGGAGACTTCTAACACTTATATAGCCAACGTTGGTCACGCGTGCCTTTGTGTGTGTGTGTGTGAAGGAAATCCTAATGCAAAGCAAACGCCTCTGGACAAGGCGATAAAACTGTTCTGAAACCGGTGGTCTGTTTGTGTGTGTGTGTGTGGAGGGGGAGATTGATTTGCGCCGGGTGGCTGTGTGTCACAGTCTTGGTCGTCCTCTCTTTCCGTTTGAACACAGAGCAGGAACAGAGAATGTCGCCGATCCAATTTCTTTTCACCTTCTCTTTCTCCTTCTTCTTCTCTCGGACTCTTGAGGTGAGGTCACAGATGCTGGTCGGGGTTAGTTTATGCCTCAAATAAAGTAGAGTCATTCCATAACCTGGAGCCATTTCAACCTATCTAATTCAATTTTCTGTACCGCAGGCCAAATTGAATTTCATTGCCGCAATTATTTTTGGCGAGAGAAACCGCAAATTAAGGGGACAGTCAGCACTGCAGTCACGATCCCAAAATACGTACGTATCGTCACGGTGAAGGCCGTGTTGTGTGTGTTAGTGTGTGTGTGTTTTTTCATGCGCGTGTGCGTTGCATGCACGATCCCATTCACCACAACGGAGGACCATTGCTGTGGAGAAGGAAGCACCCCCAGGAGAGGGAACATCTGAAGACTGTGGAGACGCAGCCCCTGTTGTCATGGTCCCAACACTCCCCTCGCTCCTCCTTTCTGCTGCTCCCGCAACAAAGACAAGCTAATTGGGCGTCTGGATTCGAGCAAAAACAAACAAAGCCAATTCATTACTCCTGAACTGTAATTGGAAATAAGACCTTTCAGTGAATTGCTAATCGTTAATCATTCCATCCCTCCACTCCTCAGGCTACCTGGGCCCCATCTACCGTTTTTTCATTCCGACTGCTCTTCATTCCAATTAAAGAAAACGCTGCCTGGTAGTTTTTTGTTGTTGTTGTTTTTTTACAAGGGAATGTAACGAACGAACAAAGCGTGTGGAATTTTGTAGACGAATGGAAGGACGGAGGGAATCGATGGGAGGAGTGCAGAGTGGACCGAGAGGACACGACAATAACGGGCGTTGATGTATCCGTAATGAATGAGGGAGGTGGGATGCGGGGGAGAGATTGGCGTGTCTCGGGGGGTGGGCGGCGGGGGACGGTGGGAGGAATGGGTGTGGGAGGTTGATATCAGAGGAGGCCGGGCGAAGGGGTTATCTGCAGACAGACAGCGGAGATCAAGAGAGAAGAGCACATTTGCATTTTCATTACTTCTGAGAGCAACCTGTGCACACACACACACACCAACACACGCACACAGGGATCCCAGGGTAAGAGATCCTTCCCTGCTGTCTAGGAGGAACATGTGTGAGTGACAGCTACACGACAGCTCTGACATATCTGTATGTGTGTGTGTGTGTGTGTAATCGCCACCTCCAGATGTCTGGCGAAGGAAACAGCCCATCTCCTCTGAAAACTAACCAACCACAACCAATCTGCCCTGTTATTCAGATTTACTTTACAGGTACAGCCAGGAATAAGAAGAACCCCAGCATATTGAAACACGGTTCGGTGTAGCACAAAGTGCTTTTCAGTCGGAATGAATGATGTCTACATTTTCGTCCTCGAGCTGGACTCGTATCAGACCTTGTATTCAAGTGCACACGCACATTCACACGCGCGGACGCTTATTCAACCGTACAACACAACAGCCGGACATGCGCGGACAAACACAAACGGCTGGAGCGACGTGCCTCTGTGGAACATCAGGCAGATACTGTAGGTTGACAGCGCCCTCGGGGCTCTGTGCCGGACCTTACCGAGAACGCGGGGGGCTCGAGGGCACCGAGATGGGAGCCCCTAGAGCAGGGGTGTCGAACTCCGGTCCTCGAGGGCCGCTGTCCTGCATGTTTTAGATGTTTCCCTGCTCCAACACACCTGATTCAATTAAAAGGGTTGTTATAACGACCATTCATTCGAATCAGGTGAGCTGGATCAGGGAAACATCTAAAACATGCAGGACAGCGGCCCTCGAGGACCGGAGTTCGACACCCCTGCCCTAGAGGGACGTTTGATGTGACAGATCTAACCGTCTCATAGTGTGACAGGGCAGGAGAGGGCAGGTAGACGGGGCGACGAGGTTCCAGAGGGACTCCACGATGGAAGTGGGACTGGATATGATGCCTTGGGCCTTGAGACATGAACACACACCCCCACACACACACACACACACATTCAGATGGGCAGGAAGAGAGAGCCTTTTCAAACCGCGGCTGTCTCTGCCTCCTCTCTCTCCATCCCTTTCAAATGCACTCACGGCTTTCATGTCTGTCAAGTTACGTCCAAGTGTCCAAAGACACAACATCGCACACAAACCGAAGCGCTCGCTCGCGCGCACACACAAACACACTCAACCGCAATCCGCTGTGATGTCGAAAACACTCAATTATAGCGAGGGTCTAGGGACACAGCCTCAGGCAGCCTGGAGGGAGGAAGACAGGTGGAGGGGGAGAGGAGAGAAAAAAGGTGAAGGAGAGGAGGAGTGAGGAGCGAAGGGATAAGGAAAGGAAAAGACAAACGGAGAGAAAACGCCTGGGGGGGGGGGAAGAAGAGAAGAAGGTGTAGAGGGAAAGAAAGACCAGACAAGTCTCTCTCATCGCCTGTCTCTCATCCTGGCCGCTCTCCTGATTCAATCTCTCCCTCCCCGTCAGATGTAAATTACCAGTGTAATGAGATTACTGTCAGAGAAACTCAGACTGCAGGCCAGTTCAGCCCAGCTGGGAGACATGGGGGGAATTAACTACACGCCAATCAAAGCGTGTAGTTACGCATGATGCATGTGGATATTCTCCCCTCCTATCCGGAGTGTGGGATGAAGGCGGGGCTTTGTTCGAGTCCGGGGTTTTCTCCCACCTCGGGAAATCATCGAGCGTGACCCAACGTGGGCAGTCGCAGCGCGGGTTTGCGGCGGCATTCGCTGAGACGTGTCGTCTTTTCGCGTTCGACGTCTGTCACCGAACCGCCGTCACCACCTCGTTTCGCCGTGCCACCCGTGCTATCCGACTAGAGGACATCTCAGCCTAGGGGGGGGGAGGGTATCTTTGGCACATGAGCACAGCCAGCGGGGAGACTTCCACCAGCCAGCGTTGAGACGCGGCCTGATCCCTGGTTCTCCACAGCGCATTAGCAGAGGGGCATGTTAAAGGGCTCGTTTGGCCCAGTGATGCATGGCTGTGACCCCTAGGGAGGACTCGGATGGGACGGGTGAACGGGAACACGAGGACGCCCATTGATCCACTCTCCCCTTCACCTTACGTAGCAGTAAACGATGCGGTGGATCAATAGAGGTTTGTCATCATGGCCACTTGTGTACTTAAAGGCACGGACAGGATTAGTTGTAATGTGAGCGCTGGCTAATGGCCGCTGTCCAAAAGATAGGGACGCTTTGCCTGGGTCGTTAAAAAAACAACAACTCCAGCATTGGTGTTTATCAATGAAATACTAGATAGGACAGAGTAGGGCACGATATGGGCAAGTCTCCATAACACAGATAAAGCATAACAAACAATAACCCTTCACACCAATCAGAGACCAATATAGGGAAAGGTAGCGCCGACCAATCACAGGCCAGTGGGGAGCTTGAGGACAGTAATTGAACCCAAGTAATTGAGTCTCCAGGCTCCACCTCCCAGGGGCGTTGTTCCAGACGTGAGGCAGCCTGCCAGAGTCAGGACTCACGCCGCATCCTCAGGCATAATTGTCACATGGTGTAACTATGGTGTCCTAACTAGGACAAATGGCGCCAGGGCTCCGCTGAGGCGGTCGTGTGTCAAACTCGAAGGCTTGTAGGAGGGTTGCCCGGGCCGGCGTGATTAAACCCATGAATCACTGTTGGGAACCGACGTCCGGGTCAGTGTTGTCGCTGTGCGGCCGGCGGTCCGACTACCGGGAGCAGCTGGGATGCCGGGTGGATGGACGACGTTTTGTCCGCCGACACCCTCATCCACAGTAAACACCAGCAAGTCTGTGTTGCGTCTCGTCCGAGTGCGTGTGTCGCGGAGCGTGTGTCTTCTGGTGTGTGTGCGCGTGTGTGACAGCAACAGTATATTGCGGCAATATATTGAGGGGAATTTCATCGCTATTCCAAAGCTGTGGTCGAAGAGAGGTCATCTATCTCCATGCGAGGTGGAGTTGCATTTTCCACCGCCAGAGTGAACGACTTAAGGTGCCTTATTAGAGAGAGACACCACAAATAAGGCAGGGAGGTACAGGGAGTGTATTTCAGAGATAAATGGGCCGGTGTTTGGGGGTCATTAGAAACATAGAGAGATAGAACGAGAGAGAGGCAGAGAGAGATTGAGCGAGAGACGGAGAGAGCGAGACAGAGAGCGCGCGACAGAGAGCACGAGAGAGAGAGAGAAAAAGAGAGAGAGAGAGAGACGACAGAGAGAGAGAGAGAGACGACAAAGAGAGTGAGAGAGGACAAAGAGAGAGAGAGAGAGAACAAGAAGAAAGCGAGAGAAAGATGAAAACCTGAGGGTAAGACAAACCTTGTCAGGAAGACAAGAAAAGGAAGAGAGCAAGAAGAGGAGGGAGAGGCAGAGGCGAGCGCTTCACATCCATAAAATGATAGAGACTCGGCCCATCAATCCATCCCTCTTTTCGCGGAGCCGTCCCCCCCCCTCCCCTCCCCCCCCCTCGTGTCATTTTACCCTGTGTGCGTATGTGTGTGTGTCTGTGTGTATGGGGGCATGCGTGTGTGTGACCTTCTCTGAAGGGCGTTACTCTCTCAGTGTGCAGGCAGACTTGGCTGTCAGTCAACTGCCAGCTATTGGTTTAACCTCCTGACCCTCCTAGTGGGAGGAGCCTCAGGGCTGAGGGAAGCAGGAAAATAAGCAGTTTTTTTCGTTTCCTTATAGCACTGCATACGGTGAAGTCATCATCGTGGGTCCTCGTCTCTCATTCAAAAAATGTTGTGTGTCATTTTTGGGGGGGGGTTATATTTGGGGCATTTTATGGCTTAATTGTACAGATAGACAGTTAAACAGGAAATGTGGCAGAGAGAGAGGGGAAGACATGAATCTAACCCTGTCGCTGGGTGTGCAGCGGGCGCAAATGTGAAATGTTAAAGTCCAAAAGGATTGGCTTCTTAATACCATTAATTCATCAAAAGAATCTTTTTCTGAATTTTCCATCCAGCTGTTTCCCACATGAGAACATTCCAGAGACTGGCAAAGAGAAACCATGCCAATGAGCCCTGGGGAGAGGAGGAAGGAGCCATCTTCGGGGGTGGGGGTGAGCTCCATGATTAAAATTGCAAACTTCATCCAATCAACTCCCTTCAGCTGCTGACTGGAGTGGAGTGTTAATGACTTCACCTTGCAGGGAGGGAGGGAGGGAGGGAGGGAGGGAGGGAGGGAGGGAGGGAGGGAGGGAGGGAGGGAGGGAGGGAGGGAGGGAGAAGAAAGGAACGATGGAGGTGAGATGTGGTGGACACGGACGGACAAAGGACAGCCCAGAGGAGGGTGGCACCGAGCTCTGTGGCAGCTGGAGTTGCCACGAGGTGGACGTGTCAGTCAGGCCCTCCACGCTGTGCCAATGTGCCTTTCACAGCCCAGCGCCAACAGCGTCTATTAACAGATGTCAGGAGGAAGTCGGTCGTCAAGGGAACGGACGTCAAGCCAAATGACGACGGGGATGATTTTGTTTTGCTTCTTGTCAGGAAAACCTTGTTTCGACTTCGAAAGACGCCGCGCACTTTTATCTGTTTGCTAGTTTCATCGTTTAAGATGTCCTTGCGGGAGGATATGTCACGAGAGCTGTTGATTTTATTTGTTTCACAGAGGGGGGGGGGGGGGGGGGGGGGGGGGGGAGACCCAGGAGACTAGGGCCAGTCTAGACAGTTTGTTAATGTCAATGGCTGACTTCGTGCACCGCATCTGCTGCGCGTGTCAATAAGCAGACAGCTTCTAACGCAAATGTTTACGTGTAAATGTCTGGCTCCAGAACTCATCAGTCAACACAAACTTTTCTCCACACTGCATTCTATAAACATGAATCTAAAGTCTCAAATCCCAGTTCCAGGACTCCAAACAGGACTACTTTTCCCTCCATTAGATCTGATGTGATCTAATGTGATCGGATGGGTCAAAGCACACTTCTCTACACAGCTTACCTCAAGTCAATTCAAATCAGATCAGTCATCACACCACTTGAAAAAAAGGCCTAAAAAGAAAAGCGTGTTTTTCAGAAAAAAAATCTAAGCTTCACAACCCCCCCCCCAAAAGAAACCCTACCCTTGCTTTACTGCCCGCTCCTTGGACGGATCGGGGGTTTAAACAGTCATTAAACATTCACATTTAACGGCCGCGGTATTTTCAGACAATTTAAGGTCCGATCTCTGTGAAAGGACAGAGCAGCCAAGCGTGGCAGAGAGCTAATTGAAGTCTGCTGACACCATTAGCAAACTGGCGCCCGGGTGATAGGCAGTAATATAACAAGCGCGCCACGCAACGCCGGCCGGCAGAATACAGATGAAGAAGGTTCCAGTCTTCTGTTTGCAGGTCAGGCCACGCTTCCCTAAACACTGTGAAAAGAGGGGGACTTCATTTACGCCTGGCACACGCAGGTATGCAGACACACACTGTCACACGCACACAAAGGCTGAAGCCAAAGCACACACAAAAGCTGAAACTGTCACACACGTAAAAAAGAAAAATAACCCAACAATGTACAACAGTACATGAAAGGCCCCCAGCATCCACGATCACTGCAACTCAATACTCTCCTTCCGACCGTGATCAAAGCGAGTGGGACCCAAAAAGTTGCCCTGTCATTTTTGTTCAGACCGGCCCACCACTAATCGGTTGGACACCAATAGAGCCTGTTAAGAGATGTGATTGGGCTAGCCCAGCGTCATTATGTAAAACACCCCAATGGGCCGCTGTCTCCGCTTTAAGGGTCAGTCATTGGCCAATTTTAAGTTTATAAAAACATACATATACATTAAATATCATATCGGCCCTAAGTGCGTCGGCCCATCAGTCCAGGCCTGTACGTATATATAATATATATGTGGAATACATGCTGTATGTGTACACATACAGTGTCCTCATTAGCCTTATGTGAGTGTGTTCTGTATATAACATCGGACAGTCCACTCCCATCTCCACTGCTTTGACTCAGACAGCCCTCCTCACTTGTGTTATGACAACAACTTACAGTAAAGCACTGGCCTTCCTTGTTGCTGAAGTATGGAGAGCACAGCACTGTCGTGCTGTTATATGTGGGTGGGTTGTTGAGGAGTTGATCCTGGTGCGACGTGATGCGTGTCAGTGATGTCAGTGTTCATCCCCCCTCAGGGAGCCTCTGACACTGTGAGGGGAGAGAGATGACCCACCCTGACTGGAGCCACATGGTCAGGGAGAGGAGGACGGGGGAACGTCCTGAGAGAGGGCTCGTCTGAGGCTTTGTCTATTTATATGCTTGAGGGTGTGTACGGTGTGTGTCTGTTAGTGTGTGTGTGTCTGTTAGTGTGTGTCTGTGCATGGGTGTGTGTATGTTAGTGTGTGTGTGTGTCTGTTTGTGTGTTTCTGTGCATGTTAGTATGTGTGTGTCTGTTTGTGTGTGTCTGTGCATGTTAATGTGTGTGTGTGTCTGTTTGTGTGTGTGTGTGTCTGTGCATGGGTGTGTGTCTGTTAGTGTGTGTGTGTGTGCCTGTTAGTGTGTGTGTGTCTGTTTGTGCGTGTGTGTCTGTGCATCTGTGGCCTTTGTGTGCGTCTCAGTCTTACAGCTGGCCAAGTGTGCGAGGCTAATGAAAGCTGTTTACAGTATAATGAGAGATGTGGTCAGATAATGGTGGCGGTAATTACTCTTGCTCAAAGCCTTCACTAGTTGAGAATGACATTATTGATTTCCGGGCACAGCAGGACAGGCCGCCAGGCGATAGGATGCAAAACTGAGAGGGGAAAGAAAATAAACTAGAAGTGTAAACAGCTCATCTGTCTGGCACAGAGCGAGGCCAAGTCACGTACACCCCCTCCCCCCCACTCAGAGTGAGAGAGACACACACTCTGCTGGAGAGCTGGGCCAGAGAAACAAGTCCCAGGAGATTCACACTCGCACGCACGCACACACACTCTCTCCTTCATTCTCTCCTGCGCACAGGAACCAACGCTCTTACGCACGCGCCACACACACACACAGTCTCTCACTCACAGTCTCTCACTCACAGAGTCAGTTCATGTGCACACACACACACACACACACACAGATAGATTCTCCAGCTGAGCACCGGTGTATAGAAAGCCCAGTTCATTATGCTCTAATATGCTTGTCTGCAGATGGCTGGGGTAATGTTGGCTGGGCTAGTGAACCGGACATGGCCACAGAGGGACTTTGGGAAAACGCGTTTCACTCACAACACAAGGTCATCGTGGAACAAAAGGCCACTGGCTTCATCCAGCCAAGCAGCAGAGCCCAGGACAGTGTTTACAACTACACTAACCAATTTTCCCCACACGCACTATAAATCTGGCCTCATTAAAACTTGAGTTGTGGGAAGAAATGTGTTCATGTTTAAGGCAAGGTTTCCTGGAGGATGTTTTGATGGCGGACAACGGAGAGCCTGTTGGGTGGCGACACCGTCTGCTTTACAAGTGGTGTCCGAGCGCATTGTTTTTTGGTTGGAGATAACACACTGGCAGGTTTCTGCCACAGTCTCTCTGCACATCCGTCACCTTCCAGAGTTCAACTACCGTGCAGGCTGTCTGTCAGGAAATGGACACACACGGTTACAAGTGCAAACGCATGCACAGACTTGATCCTACATGAGTGCAACCAGCACACCCACAGGTGCGGATGCATGCGGGCGAGGCTCGAACTAAACACCTAAACCCTCCCCGCCGCCCCCCCGTCAAGCAGAGATCGATGGCCTGAATCGATCGGTTCTCAAATGTCGTCTTGGAAGACATTAGCCCCCTCTCTGTGCTTCTCCCATTGCTCTTGTCAACTTGTCAACTTGTCGACTCGCTTTGCCATCTCTCACAGCTTCCACACACACACACACACACACACGCACACGCACTCACACACGCCCCAGAGGTTCAAAGCTTTGAGCAGCCTTGATGTTCACACAGAGATCGCTCATTTCAGCATTGGTTCTTCTCCGTGCTAAAAGTCACGGGATTTCCTGCACAGCACAATTAATAACAGTGAGTACCTGTGTCTGCCCTACCGACTGTGTGTTTAAGCGTGCGTGTTTGTGTGCGTGTGTTTGACACTTTAATGAAAGGGCTTCAGCCTTTCATTACAACAGAAGGCCTGGCAATCCAGACTTCTGCTGGTTTCCGAGGGCCATGTTTCTGAGGCAGACAAACGCAGCATCACGCGGTCCCCGGAGAGGAAGGAGCAGAGGGAGGGAGCGATGGCTGGATGGAGCCAAGCATGACAGGAAGGAGGGTTGGGAGAAATGGAGGGATGGATTTAGGGAGGGAGGGATGAAGATACAGCCCAGCAGGCAATGTGCGGAGCGAGGGATGAAGGGAGGGAGCGAACGAGTGCGAAAGACAGGGACAGACGGTTGCAGCATGGCTAACAGGATTGATGGCGCTTAAAGGTCCACCAGAGAGAGAAATCCTGTTATTCCTGCCAGCAGGGCCCCTCGGGTGCAGGGTGAGGTGAGAGGCAGAACGAAGGGAGAGCGAGGTGAGGGTGAGGAGAGGAATACAGAGTGGGGACAGGGCTGGAAGGAACATCATCTTTCTCTCCTCCCTCCGTCCCCCGGGCACAGTCACTCTCTCTTCAGCACACAGGCTGAAGGCTAATTGCATCAGATTATTATCGATAGACATTTCATTCTGAAAACCATGGTTGTCATGATTGGAGTTGAATTTAATGTTGTGTGGGTTTGCGCTCGATTTACACCCCGATA
Organism: Hypomesus transpacificus; assembly: GCF_021917145.1. Classification (NCBI taxonomy): domain Eukaryota; kingdom Metazoa; phylum Chordata; class Actinopteri; order Osmeriformes; family Osmeridae; genus Hypomesus; species Hypomesus transpacificus. Next base: position 1,034,670 of record NC_061080.1, read on the forward strand.
CTCTGAAGCAGTTGAGAATGTGCCGGAACATCACCGCACAGTGTCCACGTGTGGGCTGTCGTAGGCTGTACAAAATAGTTTGTACTCTGTCGTTCGAGGCAACCATCCTCGTTATTTGTGCACGCAGCATGTGTGTTATTCTGACATCAAAAACACTCCGATGTGCCACACATGTTCACGCCAAAGCCAATTTATTCTGAAAGAAATCTGTAACGCCTGAGAAGAATCGATTGGACTGTGGATGGCGACAGCTTTGACGCGTCGTGTGGGGAGGCAGCACAAATCAGAAGACGTTCCTCACTCGGTTTGGGCCTCCATATGCCCGTCGGTCACGCGGGTTAGTTCAGCGCGGAGAAACGTAAACTCATGCTGCACAACGAATGAACGAGGGGGAAACCCCGTACAGCATGCAACGTGGTACACATTGATCGATACCGTTTTCAAATGTTTAAGTGCCTTCGTCAGAGGGCCGTTTGATGTACTAAGTGCTCCGATGTCTCTCCCTGAGTTTAGAGAGTGCACTTTGGCTTCTGTGATGATATGGGGAAATAGTGAAGCATTTGTTCTGGAGGTCTGTATGCTGTGGTTTGAAACTGGACAAAGAAGTCTCAACATCAATTCCAGACATGCTGGCCAGACCAAGCTTCTGAAAGCTATTGGGAGGGGGGAGGATGTTTGGGGTTTTTCCAGACTGAAGTCATGGTCTGAATAAGGAAGTTAGGGAGCTATTGCTCAACAGTGCTGAGTGAATGACACAAAAAAGAGGGGAGGGGATTCACAAAGCAGAGGAGGAGGAAACAGTGCGTGTGTGTTCAGGGAACGGAGAAGCCGTTGTTTCATTAACCAGAGAGTGAGGGCAGAGAGACAACACACGGTAAGATTGCTCCAGCTTTCACTGTTCTTTGTAAGCTATAGGGTGATGATGCTAGCAATGCTAATGAAGCTAATGCCAAGGGCCAAGTTGTTCAAACAGTTTAATCTGGATCAGAATAATCTGGATTTGGAAATCCCATGTTTTGCTATCCAGGATCAAGTAATCAGTATTACTTTTGTGCTGGTTTTTCAAAGCAACATTGGATTGGATTAACCTGATCCATGTACAAACTTTTCAAGAAGACCAAATTTGGATTCCCAGCAGGGACGTACACAGGCTATGACTAATGTTGCCCGGGCAACTGCCCGTTTGCCCTCCTCGAGTCAAAGTGCCCGTCCGAGGAAAATAAATAAATAAATAATAGTACATTTAAACTGCTGCAGAATTTCATGTAGACCTAGATTTTAAAAATCGCCACCCCAAACATTTCATAAAGTAGCCTTATTCACTTCCAATCGATAAGCCTATGGGCAACGAGAGTGGAAGTCACAAAGGGGAGGGGTGTATGCCCCCTACTCTGTTTACTCTGCGGTAGCTACTGCACGCGACCGCCACCTGAGCCTGCATTTTCTTGCACTTAAGAGACGGTCACGGTTGTTTTATTCTGTGTCGATAAAAACTGCTTTGAGGTTTGAGGTCAGAAAAGGTGAGTTTTAAGTTGTAGAAATGTAGAAGAAACGAACAATCATCATCAAGTTTTATGAAATCAATTAAAATCTTCATAAGGGAGCTGTCCTTCAAAATTCCTGTGCACGTCCCTGATTCCCAGTGTTATAAATGGTACTACATATAACAATGTAGGCTACTAGCAAGTAAAGAATAGGTTCAACAGCACATCATGGGGTCACTTTTATGTGTTTTTAAATATACATTCTTCACATATACAATGTGAATATTTAGAACATGTTTCAAAATGAGAAAATGGCCAAACGTCCAATACATAGTTTAACTAAATTAAAGAACTTTCAGAGTTCGTCTTCGGTTGTGGAGAGACCAGTTTTTTGAAGCTCTGCTGGAATCAGAATGATCTAGATTTTAAATCAAAGTTAGCCCAGTCCTACTAAAACGTTTTGGACAAAACATATTGAAGGTTTGATCCAGATCAAAACCAAGACTGGATTAAGTGATCTAATCCAATTTCAGGATCCTTTTTTTTTTTTTATTATTATTACAACCCGTAAATCCAATCCAATAGCCAAAATCCAATCAGATCATTTCTGAACAACTGGCGTCTGCTGATGATCATAATAAGAACGGAATGTATAGTCGCATGAACGCTCGCTCGAAGCTAACAATGATAAATCTGCTGATGCTGATGAGGAAGGAGAGCGAGTGTAGCTAAACTGAATGGTAGATTCAGCAGGAGGAGTAGTCAACACTGTCTGCCAGTATGGCGGATGCCTGCTTGAGTGCTGAGGGATAATACTATAGGCTGGATGTCTAAATACAGCACATACCTTCAATACTCTGTGGTGCATAACAAGGCTGGAGGCTTTTTGACGAGCCCAAAGTAGGACAAACTGAACCAAGAAGGGAGCAGCACTGATTAAGGTGCTGATGTAATGACATCATGATACAACTCTGCAATATTTTCCTGTGATCGCTTCTTTTCGCTCAGGTTTAAAACCTTGTGTAGCTCCAGGCAACCGAACCTCGGAAATTGTCAAAGATGGAAGGTGTTATTTTTTCTCCTTCATCTTCTGAGGTAAACTTTTCCCATAACCCCAGTTGTCAAGCTGAGATTGTGCCCTGGGGCCTGGTGGGGTAACTGAAAACAGGATTAACATGATACCTAATCTCATAACGTTTTGACCCCCCCATGTTTGTGGCTCTGCTCCCTCGACACCCCAAATAAATCAGGCTTATTCCAAAAGTCTGCTTCAGCCAAATGCCTTGTTTGACACGATTTCCAATTTGATAAAAAATATTTGGGAGCTGGTGTGGAACTCAGACAAAGTTGAGGAAAGGAAGCATAAATATTATGAGAGGTTGCAGCCTCGCTGGCAAAGCGTGTGAATATAGTGCTGAATCCTGGAAGTGACACTAGGTTAATGGCCCAAATCTGCACAGCAGTGAGCCAAAGGAAGTGAAGTTTACTTTTGCATTGTTAGCAAATGGACCTTTCACCTTTACTCTTTCCTCCTTTCACTAACTTTGAAGGATTCCCGTTATATTTTGTTCCTGGCACCTTTCTGGAAACTACAAAGCTGCCCTACTCATATTATTAACTGCGCAGGAATGTTTTGCCGGAAAACAATTCAAGAACATATAATAGCTTTACCAGAAAGGAAAACACCTAACATCCTCTTGTGTACATAAGGCAGGACTCTCTGTCTTTCTATCTGTCTATTCCAGCAAAAGTCCTTGTTGTGTGTAGCAGCGATTCAATGTTTTCAAAAGGGGGGGATTTCTCTAGATTTCCCTCGCGTGCAGGAACTCTGAGTGGCGATACAGTGTTTGTGTCACCTCAGCAGTGAGAGTTCTTCGACCAAGACCTGGCGGTCACCCAGCACAAATCTCTGTTGATGAGTGTTAGCCCAGCTGTCACCTACAGCTGCGTGCAGTCAAAACTTACGTCTGACACGGAAGGCGACAAGCCCTTTTGGCAGCTGTGGCGGTAGTTTTTTTTTTTTTAAGTTCAAGTTGCAACAAGTGTTGTGAAAGTCGATGAAAAAGCCCACTCAATTACTTTTTCTCCCCCGACAGGCAGACTTTGAAGTTTTGTTAAACATTTAGAGTTTATTCATTTGCGGAGTGGAAACGGAACGGTGAAAGTTTTGGAGGTTGAAATTGGATGTGACTCATTCCCAGTTGATAAGAATTCTGGATTCCATGAAGAGGATACTTTAAAAAATACAAGACTTTCCATCTCTTCCTAAAGTAATCTCAACATTGACATTGACATTTTTAAATACATTATGGTGCCGACCTTTCCAGCTTTGACAAGTACGCCACGTCCTGTCTAAACCAACCAGGAATTTATAATCCATGTTTGCTCGTCGTTTGTGTCTTCGTGTTGGGGACCTACAGTACGTTGAAGATAATGGACAGCACTTCCTAGAGGCGCTCACCTCTAGGAAAATGGCTTCAGCCACGATGGAATCACCAACGTAGGAACAGTGACGGAACTGCGGCTATTGTGTCGTCAAAGTCACCCCCAGCTCATTATAAAAGGGAGAGCTGTGAGGTACCAGTAACATCAGATCTGAAGAGTAAAGCTTTTATGGGTGCCATCGTAGGAGGCTAACCATCTAAAGAAGCCCCTTGGTTCAGTTCAAGCCCCCTCATAGGTGACAACGTGTCTGTCGATGCCAGCAAGCTACTTTCAGCTGCGATTGGAGGATCAGAGACGCAGAGGAAAGCAGAGGGGAAATGGCATGAGACTTGGGAGTTGGTCTATAGAGGTTGTGAAGAGCCATACCTGGGAAGGGTTCAATCAAACACCGTGATTGGGTTTCTCACAATGTCCCTGAGAGGAATCCAACTTTGAGAGGTGCACCAAGCAAAGGTAGATAAACAGACATGTGAAAACAAGCACACAACAACAAAAAACGTGGTTCGAGGCCAACAAATCCATAGCCCAAACAATGACTTTGCAGCTTGTTTGTTTGAAATGGAGCTTTTGTTTACACTGGAAATTCTTCACGGTGGCTGCACCTTGCTGTTTTTTTTTTTTAACAACCTGTGAAAATATTGCAGAAGGGGGGGGGGGGGGGGGGGGGGGGGTTGACATTCCAGACATTCAGAAGCAGCAGATAATAACAGAGGCCTTGTCTGCCTCTGTTCACCTCCTGACGAACGGCCTTCCTTAGATTCACTCTGTTCTCCCTGTCGTAAAAACGAAAACTGCTCCCCTCCTTTCCCCTCTCCCTTCAGCCTTCTCCTTCTCACTCTGAGCCTAGACATGTTGCCAGTAAACTCTGGAGAGGCACGTACACACACACTCACTAACAAGTTTTCTCAAAGACATCCACCCACACACACACACACACACACTCCCCCTTGGCATGCTCTCTCTTTCTCTCGTCACGGCAGGATTAAGACACTTGGTCCCTCCGGCACCCCTTGTAAACAAAAGCATGAATCAAACAAGCCGCTCCTCAGATGCCTGACGATATTCATTGTTCTCAGCTGCTACTAAATCAGGTAGCGAGGAAAATAGAAGGTCTTAACTGAGCCGTACCTGAGTTTATGTTGATGGTACGTTGATGGTATGTTGATGGTACGTTGATACAGGGTTTGGCAAGTGGGTTGACACACTGTTCTCACCTTGTAGGTCCGAAGGCCGTCCAGACTGGACGCTGGATTTAGGTGACGACAGACTACGAGGATCAGATAGATATGGCTCAAGCACTGTAGATGCATCAGAAAAAGGGGTGTGGATAGAGGTGGAGAGGGAAGTTTGTCTTTTACATGTTCACAAACTATGAGTGTTACTCGGTAACAAAATACCGTCACTGTTATTCGCGATGGCCGTTTTGAACTATTTTTCATTGGGCGGTCTTTGGTAGCGTTGGGAGTGTGGAGAGCCGTGGCTGAGTGATCTTTTATAGTCTCACACAGTTTCATTATAAATCCTCACCTTCTCATCATCGAGGAGAAATATTCATTTAAGATCCCTGCCCGGGAAACCCCATTCATACTTATTAGCTCTTCAACCGGTGAAGAGGACATGGCGTGCGGCTAATCGCTCTGGGCTCATCTCAACCCAGGGAGTCCGAAGCACATCAAACCACCCAATCGTAAATCAACACCATTGGGTGAGCAGAGTAACCTTCATATCTGGGAGTGAAGCCAGAATGAGAGCTATGTTTGGAATGGAAATCCAAATTTATCAAATAGACTGACAAAGTGTAAGCAAACACCAAACGCTAATCCCCCCCACCCACCCACCGGGCAAACATTACCCAGTCTGTGAGCATGGATGTGCATCTACTTAGCGGGTAGCCAGCTAGCTAGCTAGCATGTTTAAACCCAAACCAGATTAGCATCCCTGATTCTGCCGGGATGCTTCCCTGATCTCCTCAGAGCTCAATCGCGGGGATAACCTCACCCTCCCCACCACCACCTTCAAACAGGAGTTTACCTCCCTTCCCCACATCAAAGCTTCCCAGCTTCTGCTCGCCATGGGGATTACAGAGGGGGATATATGGGCAAACATGGCAACCGTTTACAAGCGAGACAAAAGAAAAACAAGGATCTCTGAGATGTCCTTTCCTTCACAGATTAGAGACGGGGGGGGGGGGGGGAGGATTACCAGAGGGGCCTAATTCTGATTACACAGTGAGGGGTGGTTTTCAGTGGGATGAGAGGAGCCTGGAGTCAATGAGCGGTCACGTCATACCTGCAGTCTAGCTGGAGATGTCACATCCAAATGACTCACAGTGGTAGATGACTGTCATCGGGCCGCATGGTGAGATATCACACTGCGTTGTGGTTCAGAGACACGGTTGCTTGAGGCAAATTGCAGCTGATGAAAGTCAAGGCATTATTGATATTTAAAGGGCTACAGGCACAATAGCTCAGCCAGTGGGTTTGCTAACCATCCTGATCTTGAGCCATTATTGAAAAAATCGATATGGTGGCATTTAAAAGCCCAAGTCTTGAATCAGCATGAAGTCAGCTGATGAAGATGATTCATTTCAGGCTTGTGGTTGCAAACAACAGAAAACATTGTTATCGAAACATATTACAATAAAGCTCGATGCATGTACAGCTACAGTATCTGAAACTGAGGACAGGACTGGCTGTTGACATTTTGTATTGTGTCTGTAGGGACAAGCTAACAACCAGTAATGAAAGTTATTGGAAGGGTCAGTGGTAGCTTGATGTTAATGGTTTGATGAATCCACAGAGTGACCTTGTTACTACTTTGACCCGGCGTCTTTGCTTTCTGTCGATATTTCGCCACCCCTTTTTTGCCGGGGTATATTCGATGCACTGAGAACCGGTTCTCCTGAGTGGGATGATATGGCCGCCTTCATGCAGCCTATGTGGCGGCTGAGTGGATTAAATCTCATGGCATAGACAAGAATCAATAGGTATTTGATTTTATGAAGACTTGTGAATTCGCATGTTGAGATGTGATAATACATTGATGGAGTGTGCGTAAAACTGATTGTGACCAGGGTAGACCGTTTACCCTCGGTTTACAAGACGACCTCATCTATCAGTGTCTCCTCTGTGTTTGGCCTTTAGGGTTGGTATCTCATTTTAATTCCATTCATTCAAAAACATCACTGGAATAACAATTTTGTCATCTGAATTAGGTTTAAAAAATAAATTAAATAAAACATTGTGAAATTGATAATTTAAAGTTTAAGTTCTGTCAGATTTCACTATTAAGAATCTTGGACTTAATCTATTTTTACTACTTGGTTTTCTCAGGGGCAAGTGCTGGTGATAAACCTGCTCATGAAAAGAAAAAAAGGAATCTTCTTATCAACCACTTAATGTGGGTATTTGAACTCCTGCAAATTAAAATAAACTTTTTTTATACTGGACCTTCACTCAGAAACTAATATATCCTTTGAACCAGTTCCTCTGGCTCTATGATGGGTGAGTTCAGGTATTTCAACTCCCTCTCCCTGCAGTCTCCACGGTAACCCTTCTTTATGGACTGGTAACAGGCATGAGGCCGGAAATTACTACGAGTGTGCTGAGGCGTCAGAGAGTCTCGTAACCATCAGAGAGTGGAAGGCCCTCAAAGTTTAGGGGTGTGCAGAGAGGGAAGTGAGTGCGATCGAAGGAGGCAAGAGGTCTATTGATATGCCTGTTCACCACATGACCATTAGCAGTTAAGTACTGCACATTACGGCCTTGTTGCTAACTCGCCGCACAGATTGCAGAGTAAACAAACAGCATGTCAGTCCCACTGCGTGAAGTTTGTGTAACGAGAGCGTATAAAATACCAAAAATCTGACCTAAAATACTAATGCAAATTGATAGTGCATGACCTAGCCAGCCAGTTTGACTTGATGTCAACATCTCCATACAGTATCAGACTTGACTCTCCTGTTGGAGTCTAAGACTCCTGTCTATCATGGGGGATCATTTCTGTTCTACAGACATGGCCGCGGACGGGAAGTGAAACAGAAAAGCCGTTCAAGCGTTCATTATTTGTGTCTTTTGGAAAGGCCCCAATGTCGACTGCAGGAAAGTACCCAGCACCTGACTCCTCACTTTGCGTCGAGTTCTTGAGTAGCTAGCCATGGGAAAGCTCCATTACAGGATATGATTCATTCAAGGTGCACATCTGCTCATGCTGCGAAGAAGTGTTTGGATTATTGCTCACTGGTGGTCACAGGACCGTGTTGTCAAGGAGACATGTCAAAACATAGACGTACAGGCTCTACCAATTCATGGTCCAACCAAGCGGCTATCGTTTGGGTATTGCCGCATCTGAACAATTGGTTTACATGCATGTTGACGGAAGGGTGTTTGGAATAGTGGGTGATACTAAGACGTTAAAAAACGTCGACATGAGCTCAGAGAGATCGTTCTCAGCCGTGAGTTTGATTACTAACGAGTTTGATTACTGACGTACACTGAAGTGCATTTGCTGACATGTCATTTCGGCTATACACACCAAGTTCTGAGATCATACTGAGTGCTGGCAAGCAAAGATTGCAACATTCTATGAAGGAAGAGAAACAAATGTTCATTAATCTTCCTGGCAAAAGGATGACTAAACTATGGCAAGCACTGACAGACAACTAGGTGCTCATGTGAAATATCCTTTGTGTGAAAAGCCCCTAAGGCCATTCTGGTCTTTTTATAAGATGACCACTAACGTCACGCACCTATGGATGCACCCTGGATGCCTGAACACCTAACGTATCTCTGGCACTCTGGTTTGAAACATACAACATCCCTATGAGGTGAGGCGAGCTTCTGGTCAGTTAGACTAAATATTCAAAACTACTTTTTTTTGTGGCCATATGTATTCAAACTCAGAACTAACTGAGCAATGGACACCAATCAGAAATGTGAGGTCATCTCTTATAGCAACACGGTCATCGTTTTCTCCCCCCAAACATGTCATGCACCCCATGTCCCTGTGGACCCAGGGGTGGGGGGTGGGGTTAAGGGGTTGCTGGTGAAGATGTCAGGGGCGCGGGTAGGGACACACATGTTGTAACACACTTGGCCTTTTGTTAATGGACCCAGCCTGAAAGCACCCTCGCTTCCCACCTCTCAGTTGCAACCATAGAAAAACGTATTCCCTCAGCTCCATAGGTGTGAGGCAGATTTGCTGTGTACATGTGCAGCCTGAGTCTCTGTAAAGTCAAGAGGTCCTGCAGCGAGGCCTCCACTGAGCAGAATAGAGCACACAGCTGTCAGAATTATTAATCTATCAAGCATTGCACAGTGAGTCGGTGAACAAGTTTAAGAAAGTTTATTGCTTGCGGCCGGCCCACAAGGAGACAAAAACATCACACGCCATTGTGCTACAAGTTTGTCTGCTAGCATGTTGTGCTAGCTAGCTATTTAAGCAGCCCCACTCTTTACAGTCATTGGTTAGGACAAAGGCATGCAAATGTTCCATGGCTCTTCTTCATTGGCTCCTTGCATAGACCTGTGTGCGTGGAAACTTACAGAGTTCTCTGACCCTAGGCTTCACCATATGATTCACTCAGCACAGATAAGGTTCTTTATTGCACCTCGAGTAAGATAATGGTCAGTCTAGGTCAGCTCGTTTACGTATGCCTCGTGTTACCCAAAGTTCAGATTTGGGGGTAGGCCTATCTCTACACACATGAGATGCTGAACACAGATTCATTCTTATACAGGATAAATGTGTTACATCTTCAAATTTTCCAACAACAGCCCAGACAGTTAGGAGACTGTGAGGCAAATCATGTACAAAACAGGGCTTATGTGATTAACGACCACTTCACCTGCTGAACGTTCTAGTGTATCAGTGTACTGAGCACTGATGACCCGTTAAGGAAGTAATTCTGTGCATTCTATATCTGTACTGTCCAACTCGTGTATTTAAGCATGGTTGAGAGACAGAGTTTTCACTCATACCATCAGTTTGTCATGAACTGATTTATAAGTCGAGCGCCCGGATCAAACAAAGTCAAACTCCTTTACGTTGTCGTGACTCCTTCCGGCCTGCCTTATCCAGAAAATCCATTTTATCAATAGGTCTGCAGTAACTGTAGTTTCTGTGTCTGTATGTCTGCCTCTGTGTGTGAGAGATTCAGAGAGAGAGATTAAGAGAGATAGTAAGAAAGAGAGAGAGCAGTTGCCTGGTTTTTATATCCTTTAGGGTATGGGTTAGCTCTCCCTGGATACAAGATAGATAGATTGTGTCTATTAATGCCTGCAACTTGGTCCAGGAGAGGCTGAACAGAATAATTTGCATATTCCACCGAGTAGTGAATTGGTAGACTGTAAATGTGTTGGACTGTTGGTTTGTATTCCCCAATGGTGGAACCAGCTCCCCACCTCCATCAGGGTCACCGACTGTCTCCCCACCTTCAAGAAAAGGCTCAAGACGCACTTGTTCCAGGAGTAAAACGGCACTTAGGAATGCTTGATTGGACCTGATGTTAGTTTCCTCTGGGATCACAATGACTCTTATTGAGAGACTTGTTGCTCTTGTAGGTTAGTTATAACGAAGTTAACTCTTGTACTCGCTGTGAAATATTTTACTGTTGATTGTTCTTCTACAGGTACAGTCTTGCACTTTTTGGGGTTCATGTTTTAATTTGTAAAACTGCATGCTCTTATGGGTCTTCCCTTTGGCACCTGTTTAGTTTTTCACAATGTATGCTTCATGTTTTGGCGGCTTGCAATGTTTAGGACTACCTCGTTGTTATGATCAGTGACCTATGCTCTTTTGTGAAGCTCTCTCTGGGATGTCGCTTTGGATAAAAGCGTCTGCTAAATGCATAAATGTAATGTATTAGTCTGCGATTACGAAACTGGAATAATAATCGGTTCTCATATTGCACTATAAAGTGTATAACACTTTGTACTGGCCACTTTGCCCTTCAAGATTGCAAAATTGTAGATATGACTCATGTTAACTAGTCTGCGATTACGAAACTGGAATGATAATCGGTTCTCATATTGTACCATAAATCGTATAACACCTTGTACTGGCCGCTTTGCCCTTCAAGATTGCGAAATTGTAGATGTGACTCGTGTTAACTAGTGTGGTCTCTGGATTATAACCTTCCGCTTGAGCGCGTTTCCAACATGCCAAAAGGGTTTAGACTATAAACTTCAGAGTGACAGTATTTGGTACACACGATATCAGACCTGTCCCCTCTGGCCTCAGATTACCAGGGGCGCGCAGACATAAATCCACTTGACTCATCGTTATGACAACTCAGGCCAGCATCAGAACTTGAATTCAACAGCCACCTAAATCCCAAATGAATGTCAAAGAGTTTTTATAAGGAGCGTTGGGCCTTCCTCAACTCTCTTTGCAGAACTTGCATGAGTCACCGCATTAGAGCTGGATCATATTGAACACTATTACGCCGAAGATTTGGCACTGTGGGTAATCTAGCTCCAACAGCAATTAAGTACGGGATGAATTTTGACAAGCTTTAGAGAAATTACCGACAGCCCCGGCAGCTTGTGTAGTTTGAGGGGACCGTGGTTGGGGGGGGGGGGGGGGGGGGGATTCTGTCATCGGGAGCGAAACGGTTGGCTAAAAGCGTGAAATGCTGTGTGGTGTAGTCGGCGAAAAAGGTTTCACGGCGAAGCGGTTATTATTGGACTTCATGTTTAATTTAAAAAGTTGCTTCTAGTTGACGAAGCTTGTGTCACACCAGGCTAGGGCGTTTTACCAAGCTGTGGCCATCAAAAGAGGATATGCTCTTATTGCTCAGACACACATGACTGCAAACTCACCTGAGGAGCGAAGCACCTAACCGTCCTCACGTGGAAACACAGATGTACTGCCTAAAAAGTGACAAGAATGAACAGTCATCTGGTCCCTCTGTTGGAATGTTGGCACTACCACCCACACACACACACACACACACACACACACACACACACACACACACACACACACACACACACACACACACACACACACGCACACACACACGCACACACGCACACACGCACACACGCGCACACGCGCACACACGCACACACGCACACACGCACACACGCACACGAGACAATGAACACATTGCTCTACACCAGGCCTGGGTGGGTTACAACATGCATAACAAATTGTTATTATAGAGCCCCTGTCCAGCCTTGAAAAGACTAGAGATGCGGGCTTCAGAGGGTGTGTGGTGTTGGAGAGACCTGTTCCACAGGGCTGGAGTTATCCAAAATATACATTTAAAGAATCCCTGAGGAACATGTGGGCACAGTTATAAACACAAAATGTATGAGTAAATGCAACGAGCGGCACATCCAATTCTGTTCATGGTTACTGTATTATCAAACAGTCATGTGTCTGTCAGAGGTGTGGCACGATAGAGAATTCAACATATTTGTTTTGGGGGGGCGTGGGGGTTCGGAACTCAAACTTGAAACGGTGTGTGTTTGCGTGTCACCAGCTGTGAGATGAATAGAGGATTCTTCCTCTTCCTTCCATCCCTCTCTCCCATTTCACTCTCCCTCCTTCCCCCTTCCTTTGTCTGCCTCTTATCTCATTTCACTTTCATTTTGCTCCCTCTCTCACAGAACCATCGGCTGCAATTGGTCAAATCATGGCCCACCCTTCTCAGCGCCGAGTAATGGTACAGTTGAGTGCTTGATCATTTGTTTGGAGCGGAAGAGAGGAGAACGCCAAGGACTGAGGGAAAACCACCCTGGAGGCAAAGAGGAGCACGTTTACAGTATCTCACCGAGGTAAGTGACCACCCCGTCCACAATACTGGATACATATTGTGGTTTTGCAGTCAACTCAAGTGACATCATTTATATTTCTGTGTGAGTAGCTGTGCTTATGCGTGTGTAAAACGAAGCAGCCGTGATTATGGAGCCGTCTCTTGTATGGACAAGGCTGCTTCTGCTCATAGTTCACACGGCACCCATGGTGGAAGGTGAGGCTCCGTCGAGTTGCAACACGCCTTTAACGACCTGCAGCATTTGAAAATCTGTCTCCTGCCCAAAAACCACTCATTTGGGAATTCTGGTTTTGTTCTCACTCAGGGATCAGCATTAGCCCCCCACTTATGGCCCAGTGTGGCCAAAACCTGAGCCTGTTTTGCAACATCACCCACTCACTACCACAGGGGACCCATGTCACAATGGACTGGGCCCACATGGACAGCAATGAGGTCATATGTAAAGTAAACACCTCTCATCCCACCAACGAAACGCATGACTACACATGTTCCCTGAGAGGAGGTGTTTACCTGGAGCTCACCCTGCTTGGGATTAAGCCTGACAATCAGGGGAGATACGTCTGCAAGCTAAACTCGGCAGTAGGAGCTGAGGACGCGGTGACCTCTGTGACTTTGGACGGTGAGTGCCCTGCACACTGGCCAAATGTGACTACCAACACCCCTAAGTGTAGTCCACCTGATTCAAATAAAAGGGTCGTTATCCAGCTCTGTAGAAGCCTGGTAACGAACATGCATTTGAATCAGGTGTGTTGGAGCAGGGAAACATCTAAAACATGCAGGACAGGGGGTCCCTGAGGACAGGGTTGAGAACCACTGCGCTAACACAATCAGACAAGCAGGAGGAGGAGGAAGCGGCACGTTCCCATAGCGATGTTCACTGGGTCTCCCCCCTTTTGTCCCTTCTTTCTGTAGAGTGCTACACAGGCCAGAGTGTGACTACAACAGCCGAGGCTCACTCCTGCACCTTCACAGGGGTGTACCCTGACGGACAGGTGCACTGGTTCCAAGGCTCCAACACACTGATGGGGAGCACCACGATGCACGTGGAGCCACGAGGAGGCTTGACCATCTGCAGTACCCTGGAAATAAACTCCACGTCTGGGCACCTACCCTACAACTGCTCCCTGTGGAGCCCCAGAGCCAAACGTTACTTGACCAGCCAACTGGTGACTGTTCCCAGCAGGATTTCTGATGGGCCCAGAAATGCAACCAAGGCTCACAGAGCTTTCTGGGAACTGGGGGCGATACTTCTGGCGAGCCATTTCCTGATGAAGCTATGGGCCTGACTGCTCGCTGCTTTGTGTCTGAATGATATCCCCGTGGGAATGATTAACGCCATAACAAGGACGTTTCTGGGCCTGTGTGATAAGGTAGAGCATGCTGTATGGTCTGAGGAGCTTAACAAGGTTCAAAGGTGTGTTATGATTTAACAGTTTCCTGAAGCACTGAACAAATAATAAAAAAAAGTCAGATGAATAGGCTGATTACCTGTGAGAGGTTCACTTGCTCTTGTGCTTGTTTTCATATACAGTATATATGTACAAACGCACATTCCTGGTGGGACATGGGACATACATTTAGTTGGCATCTGAAAACTCTTGTTTGCAGTTTGATGCTGCCCTCTGCTGTAAAGTGTATATTATTGAAAAAGATTGTTTTGTAATTGTAAGAACAATCTACTGAGGACCCAGCATGACACCACAGTGATGGATCAGTGTGTCCGATAAACCGCAGAGCTGTGACAAACCCTGCGCTTGGATATTTACTCACATGAAGGTTGTCACTCCTTTCCAATCCCAGTTGGAACAAACGTGATTCAGCTTGTCAGTCAGTTAAATCATAGAATCAGGTGTGTTGACTTAGGGTTGGCATGAAAGCTGATGGGCTGGTATTGTGGATTTCTGTCGGTTTGGGCATCCAGTGAACAGGCTTGTGAGGCTCGGTTATGATACAACGTCCCTTTCTGTGAGGACAACCACCCTTTTTAAACCTCACACAAATCCTCCTTATCCAAACACTCAAACACACCGTCTCGACCACTGCCCTATGTTTCCCTGTGTCTGTCATTGTCTTCACCTGTGTCTGTCATTGACTTCACCTGTGTCTCGTTGAGTGGTTTCAGTTCTCATTAGTGAAATTGGTGCGTGTTGTTTGGTTCTGTAAATTTAGGTTCCTGTTTTATGTCCAGTCTTTCTGTCTTGCCCTTGCCAATGTTACCGTGCGTATCCTGCCAGTTTCCCCAGTTTGCAAATGAACCCTTGTTTTTGGAACCTAGACCATCCCTCCTGTGTTTGGGTCCTAGCTCTGCACTCGTCCGTAACACACACACACACACACATAGAGAGAACCCAACGCATACATATTTATTATTTGGAAGGCCAAATATTCTTTGGAAGGTCTTCTTTGGAAGTAATTCTTCTTTAAAATAACATCTTCAGGGTTCTTCAGGTCTGTACAAGTCCAGGCAGGATGTGAGGTACTAGAGAGTAACTACTGAAAAACATGTCAGGGCCTTCAGTAGTTCATTTATGAGGTTAAGCGTCACAGAAACTATCATTATGTAAATGCTGAGAATCAATACATTTTTCAATCAGTTTTTTGGTACATTTGTATTTAGTTTGCCATGATTGTCTGCTCTGATGTATTATTTTGCTTCAACTTGATTAACGTTAACTGTACTCTAGAGCTGGAGCATCTCGAAGCAAAAGTAATTAAGTCTCAAAGGACATCAACTGAATATATGAAAGATAAAGTGATTCAATTGTTCATTTTTAGTGTGGTCTTGCAATCATTTTTTTTACAGTGATGTTATAAAATATTCCGCCACAGTGTGGCAGCAGAGATACATTTCCAGGAACAGGAGAAAAAATACGGGTGAAGTCCAGTGAGCCTCAAGATGCCCACCCTGTCACAATGTGGAACAGTTCACTTCATCCTGACAGCGGTGGAAAGTCTAAGTGCTTCATTTCAGACGTTCCGGGGTCAAGTTCATAAATGAATTGTCTGTTGTTGTCGTTGTTGGTGACGTTAAAATCGGTGGTAACTACAAATCTCGTTCCTTTCCTGATAGAAAAGTGGCCTTGCCTCAGTCTGAGGTAGCCGGTGGCCTGGTGACATAACCCAACAGTGTTTGAAGTCGCTCCTCTTTGGACACACAGCAGACACACACAGAGTAGCAAGCACACAATGAGTTAGCCTAGTTTTGAGTGGTTACACACACACATACTCAAGCTTATTAACTCTCTATCTCTGACAAACATACACACACACACTTTTCTGCCACACACACACACACACTATAAAACGAAGGAGAATGCTCAACAGAGACAGGAAAGCTGCCCCCGTTGCCATGGTGACCTAATGCAACCCCCCACTCCAGCATGTCGAGACAGAAGACTGAGTGTGTATGCGTGTGTGTTTGTATGTGTGTGTGTGTGTGTACACTTTCCTCACCGGCCAATTAGCCCAGCCTGTGTTATCTGTACTCAGAGAGGCGCACATTAAAGCCCTTTAACAGCCTGGTCCACAGTCAGGTGAGTCTCCAACAGCTGTTCATATCAAGCACAGAACTGATGGAGGGGAGGGGAGGGGAGGGGAGGGGAGGGGAGGGGAGGGGAGGGGAGGGGAGAGGAGAGGAGAGGAGAGGAGAGGAGAGGAGAGGAGAGGAGAGGAGAGGAGAGGAGAGGAGAGGAGAGGAGAGGAGAGGAGAGGGGAGGGGAGGGGAGGGAGAGGAAAGGAAAGGAAAGGAAAGGAAAGGAAAGGAAAGGAGAGGAGAGGGGAGGGGAGGGGAGGGGAGGGGAGGGGAGGGGAGGGGAGGGGAGGGGAGGGGAGGGGAGGGGAGGGGAGGGGAGGGGAGGGGAGGGGAGGGGAGGGGAGGGGAGGGGAGGGGAGAGGAGAGGAGAGGAGGGGTGAGGAGAGGAGAGGAGGAGAGGAGAGGAGAGGAGAGGAGAGGAGAGGATAGGAGAGGAGAGGAGAGGAGGGGAGAGATTCTGTCAACAGGACACAAGGATTTATATAAAGAATAGATCATTACCTAACTATTTGGTAAACACTGTACTGTAGCAGTGGGTGGGGAAGTTTTCTCCACAAGAACTGTGGAGACGTGTTGTCTGCAAAACACTAATAATAAACCAGTCTTACAGGTAAACACAGAGCTAAGTAGAATTACTAATTAGAACTGTCTTAACATGTTCTGTTTGGTGCGGCTTTCAGTTCTTGTACACTTAACACATCGGAATACTAACACAAATTGGGGTACAGATGAAATACCGATCTACTCTAATACACTCCAGAACATTCCCCAAATGAACCTGCTTACAGCACCAGCAGCACCGTCTCCAGTCGTACTCCCGTGGACGCTGCCCTTATCCAAACACTTCACACCACGCCCCGCGTAAATCACAGAGCAGTGTGTGTACACTATGTTCAGTGTCTGAAGCCGGACTTACATAATGCAGGGAGCGGGAATCGATACGTGCCCAACACAGTGTTGTGCTGAGTCGTGCTCAAGGCTGCTCTGAAATGATTTTCTATTGTCAGTCGTGACACCTAACAGGTTGCAGTACAGGGATAGCATCGAGAAGAAAGAGAAGAATGTTTTGCAGCACAATGATGCTCCCCGCTGCATAGAACCAGGACTGTTGGGTCATAATGGCACAGGTCATTGCTAAATGAAATACGAAACAAGGGGATGGGTGTTTGACGGTGTTAAATATGATGTTGCTGGCTGTGTCATCTTTCTCACAAGCAACAAGGAGAGGATGAGAAACATTTGGTCCAGTGGGGCCACCGTCACCCAAGATGTGGGCTCTGGATGTAACCCGTAACATGTTTTCCTCATGTCGTTGTTCCACAGGCCATCTCCATCGAAACACAAGCTGTTTTCTCAGCTCTCCGGCATGTGTTGAACATTTGTTCTCCCCCATTCAACTGATACAGGAAGCATAAAAGAATGGTAATAGTACAGCACTCTACCAAGTCTGGTTACTCACACAAACTGCACTTAGACCATTAGTATTGTATTTTGACCAAAACGTGTCCTCATTTGTGTCTGCAGTCTATTCCTGGACAACCCGTCCCCTGTTCCTCCGTGACATTAGTTCAGACAGAGAAACAGGTGTCCAGGAGGAAAGGTCAAAGGCCACGGCTTGCAACCTCCAGCTGCACAAAGTGTCCACGACCTTCTCCGCAACTCTGCTCGTTATAGCACCCAGTGTTCTGCCTGGACACGTCTGGTCCCTCTAACGAAGGGGGACACGGTTTGTTGTTTCACACCCGGCCGTTCCAACCGTTCTCCTTCCCTCTCAGTTGATTGGCTCCAGCTGTTTGTCAAAGCCAGTTGCCATGACTGTTCACACTGCCACCCGTCTGACAGCGTGTGTGTGTGCGTGCGTGTGTGTGTGTGTGCGTGTGCGCACGCCTGCATGTGCCATAGAATTCAATTTCTATGCTCGTGAGCTTTTAGGAGTGCGTTCACATGGTCCTTTGGTTTTAGTTGCCATGGGAGACTAAACCCAGGCCGGTCATGCTCTGATAAGACGGTGGACTCCAAGAACATAACGTGTCTGATAACAGACATGTAGCTCATAGCACAGTTGGCACATGTTTAAAAAAAATGATAAGATAAGATAAAATACACAATATATGTGGGTACATAAATTGTAGAAGAAGATACAGGATATCATTTGGATGAGATCTCACAGTCGGTTCTCATCCGCAGAGAGTGACTAACATGTCCACACCACAGCATGCCCAGGCTGTACGAAGGACTCGTGCCATAATGTAGGGTAAGTGCCAGTGCGGAAGGTGCCGGAATGAGTGATCATCTACAAGGCAGAAACTCCTTCAAATGTGGGATGGCTCCAATCAGCTTTCTGGGACAGCTGTTTGTACTGTAGGCCCTCTCATGGATTACAATCAGATGTGTTTTAGCAATTCAAACTGCCTTTCTTTAAAGGATTCAAGACTCTGAATCGAAAAATTGATCTACAACCTGCTAAGACAATGTGATTTTGGATGGCCACAGCCTATTTTACCTAATATTTCAATACAGTGAGTCATTTTGACCCATGTGAAATTGATCAGTTCACTGAATTTATTACATAGAAATTGACCAAGTCTATCTATTTTACATTACATCAATGCTACATCCATCCCCAGAGAGCAGAATCAAAAATTATGGATTGTGCAAGGCGGAAACCCAGACTATAAACTGTAGGATGTATTGATCCCCTCTATGAATCAATACAATACAACTACTATCCAGTATTTTATGCATCTCTTAGTAACTGACTTCTGACAAGCTCATGTGATAGGCAATACGGTAAGACTGTTTCTGACTTCCATTTCATTGTACCTTTATGCCTCTGGCCACTTTCATCAGTGGATAATAGTTCAGAGAAAGAAAAAAAGAAAACAGATTGAGAGCTCCTGCAGAAGCACAATCTGCCGTTAAACCCGACCCCCGGAACCTTCCATTCAGAGAGACTCGCCGTCGCTTTAACGACCAGGACGACCACGGGTCGATACCCTCAGAAGCGCAGGCGTCGCTTGATCAGCGCCGACTCGGGGGCAATCTGCTCCAACAGGGAGTGCGAGCCAGATGGTGCTCATTAACAGGGAAACCCCCTCACACCTTTCAGCAGACACCCCTCGCTCCGGACCGCTTCCTCCTCATCGAAGGCTTGGGGAAAAGGGAGGGGAGGAAAGGGGGGGAGGAAAGGGGGGGGTTATGGTTACACAACCGGGGGAGTTATGCAACACACGGTCTCCCAGCCTCCCGTTTAGCCTGTCATAATACTGTCTGTCACCAAACAGAAAGTCACGGGTCTGCTCGTCTCGTATTGATACGGTCCAGTCACCCATTAGGGCACTGAGTGCTTTAGGGAGCACAATAGTGCTTTGAAGCTAGGAGTGTGTGTGTGCATGTTTGTATGAGTGTGTATTATGTGAGTGCTGAAAGGCAGATAGGGAGAGGGGGGGGGGGGGGGGGGGCAGGGTCTCTGGAGGAGTGGGGACCCTGAAATGGAGAAAGATAGCTCACTGGGGGGTGAAGGAGGAGGAGTTTTGAAGGGTTTTGCACACACATTCAGACCTTTTTTCGGGCCATCTTGGGCTCTGTCTTGTTCGAAGAGATGGTGAGAATACTAGAGGGACGCTTCGGTTTCAAAATGGCCGCATCTCTGAGAAAATACAACCGCAGTTCCTTAACGAATGGGAAAGTTCTCGCCGCATGGCACCTTCCGAGGATACAACCTGCGAAGTTGTTACTCGAGTGAGAATAGTTAGTTCTTTTTCACATACGAGTTCCTACATTGTTCTGAAAATATTTGATCTGAAGACATCATGGTGCATAACTGTTACTGCACAATTCCAACTCCAGACCTCCTCGTCTAACTTGACAAAAGTGAATTCTTCTGGACAGGTAAACAGAGAAGTCGTAAGATAACGATTGAGGCTTGTGACACATTTGACACTAAGGCCACACAAACAAATTCCCCAATCTCGCACCTCTGCCCAACGCAACGCCATTGTTGACTGGCGGAAGGAAGCGCAAACTCTCCCACACCATCACACACATGGACGAAACCCATGCTGTGTGTTTGGCAGAGGGAAAAGGCACGGGCCAGAAGGACGAATAGAACAAAATATCAACCCATATTTCCACAGTGCACCTGGTTATCTGGAGATGAGGTTAAATATTGATTCACGAGGGGGTTGTCTGTCAAAGAGCTGCTTCTGTTCTTCCTTCACACAGGAAGTCAAACGTCACAAGACAACATGACCTTTCTGTTTTTAATGCAAGCAAACAATAGGTAACTGAATTTGTAATGTGCGAGTTATATAGAAGAATAAACAATAACAAGAATCTGGGGATTATATTTACCCAAGCATGGAATAATATACTTTGACAATCGAATTAAAACAAACACACGAGTCATGAAACGACATGAGTAACCGCTGGACAATGAGAGCACACGTGTCTGTGATTGTTAGGACTGTTAGCCAGCAACTGTGCTCCTGGTTTTAAATCATTGCATCTGTTAGTATCAGTGTGCCAAACTACTGCATGCTCGAGCTTAGCCTGTTGGTTGCTGAGGAAGGTGGAAATGAAGGAGGAAGCAAAGCATAGATTGTGCACGCAGGAGAGAGAGGGTGAATCAGTATATATTAGATAAGTATCTAGTGCTAGCTTGTGGGTCGGCACACATAATTGGTTTTCGGAACTGTGCCAACCAAATGCATATAAAAGACTGATTAACTCAAGTGTGTAAAGAGGAACATATGCAGTGTTTTGAACTTGTACCACTTTTAACCTCTTGCTGTACTGCCGGCGTGTGTTGCCTATGTAGGACACAGTTAATTGTACGACGTCATCGCACAGGGCTAAGCCCTGCCCACTGAACTTCATATCAGTATCCCATGCTGGGGGAATACGGCTGGTGGTGGTGGTGGAATAGAGGTGATTGACAGACCTGTGACTGGAGACCTTCATATGAATTTCACATTTCATTTCTCCGGCACCAGAGTGGAAAGGGACCGATAAGGAAACAGACACACGGGTTATGTTCTCTTTGGAGCACAATGTTCTCCTTGTTCAATGTACAGGCAAATGTTGCAAAAGGGGAAAGTCAATAAAGCTTTGATTGATTAGTTCAAATAGAGCCTTCGAATGCCTTTGGGAAATTCTGGCCATGGAGTTGGGCAACAGGAAGATAGCTAAGGCTAAGGCCAGGAGAGGAGAAAGGGATTCTGGGTTGGCATGTCTCTTTTTTCAAAGCTTTGAGGCAAAATCAATCAGTACTGCTCCCTTCACTGGAACCCTTAAGAGTTTTTTTTTATAAGGGATGAAGTGCAGCCTAAGGATGGAGGGGAATCTTAATATCTCCTTTCAGTATGTTGCATTTTGCAATGACTTTCTATTTGTAGAAAGCTGAGTGGGATATTTTAAGTTTGTTAACATCTGACAGTTCAAGGGGTCGTAGGTCTTGACCGAGATGTCCAGTTCATTTTTCAGATGGCTTTCCGGCGCACACACAAAAACAACACAAAGGGAATCTAACGAGATGGAACACAACACGTGTAGTCTCCCATCTCACGCAGTTCTAAAGGTTGGAGAGGGGGGAGGGGGGGGGTGGGCGCGTCGACTGTGTGGACGGTCGTCACCGTGACAGGGCCCCTGCCTCTCTCGCGTGGCAGTGGGGCCAGGTGGGCACAGGTGGGGGCCGGGTGCAGAGAGACGGCGGCGGACAGAGGCCATTGTGTGACCCGTCGACGGATGACAGACGGCCGGTCTCGCGGCACGAGGGGAGGGCACGGCGATGACGCACTCCTCGGAAATGCCGCTCGGAGCACGCGTTCGCTTCGTGTCTCTGGAAGAACCCCCTTGTACCTGAGTACCTCAATGTGATATAGCTATCAGGATGTATTGTTTGTGTAGTTTGTGCTGAATGGAGCCTGAAGACGACGTCAATTACTGGGCTCCAGCTTGTCTCTATGCCTGCTTAGTAACTGCTTCTCTGTGGGCGGCCAAGGCTGAGAAAATGGTTGAAAATTGTTGAAAATGGTTGAAAAATTAAGCCTTGTATTCTTTTCTGTCCTAGTATGGAGACCCGGTTGTGTTAATGATGCTTTGCATGGTTTTGTTTACACGATACTAAACAGCACACAGGTCACCAAATACACGAAACTGTATATTACGCGTGCTAGACTCAACCTCCTTTAACAAGGTGTAGGAGGGAAGTTTGCAACGTGTGAGAACACTGATTCAGTGTTTCCAGTTAGCACCAGTCTCAGAACCGGTGTCGACTGAAACCCTGTTGTTGACACCACAGTCTCTCTCCCTCCCTCTCTCTCCTTCTGCTCTTCTCCCTCCTTCCCTCTTTCTTTCTTATCTCCAGTTGGCATGCTCAAAAGGTTAGTGCTCCAGGCTGGCACATAGGGGCACCAGACCGGGCAGACGAGACACTGTGGCCAGATGGGCTGTGTGTGTCCCCCCTTTGCCAATACACTCACCCATTAAGCCGGCTGGCGCACGTCTCCATAGCGACTGCCCGGAGAGGTGAACTAAGGAGAAAGGATAGAGGGAAATAGAATAGGACGAGTGTTTGTGTGTGTGTTGGGGGGGGGGGGGGGAGGGTGCTGGGGGGGGGGGGGCGGCATTAAAGAACAATTCCTCTCTCACTTCTCACACAACCTCCATTGAACCATGATGGATGTCTTCTTTGCCGTTTTACACGGAACACAGAGAGCTAGCCG
Organism: Hypomesus transpacificus; assembly: GCF_021917145.1. Lineage (NCBI taxonomy): Eukaryota > Metazoa > Chordata > Actinopteri > Osmeriformes > Osmeridae > Hypomesus > Hypomesus transpacificus. The sequence goes on from NC_061080.1 coordinate 1,057,638, forward strand.
TAGTCAACAGTGAACCACATCCACACGGTGAAGCACGAGGACACTACTGCATCTTGGGAAGTGCAGTTGAATCTGTTATTCAGCCAGCCACCCTCCAGCACCAAGGGCCGAGGCACACTCCTGTCAACCCACCAACTTAGCGAGACCGGGTTGAGACGTGCCGACCACGTCAGCTTGATTGTTGCGGGCTGGAAAAGGCCATTCCCTGAAGTTGGTGCTGAATCACCTACGACCAATTCAAAATCAATACACATTTAACCTCATCAGCCCGACAACAACAAAAACAATCTTCCATTACACTTGAGAGGCGGCGAGCTGTGACTGTGAGCCTGCACTCCTAAAGAGGGGCTACCCTCGATCACCGGGCGCTCGGACAAAATTGCCTGTGCTTTGTCTATTGAAATCGAGGGGTCAACTGTTATATGGCGAAAAACGCTGGCGGGCGTTTGAAGAGATCCAATCATGAGTTCTCTCCTTCTGGCTGGGTGCTTTTGTTTTCCAATCGTTATTTTCCATCCTGGAAGAGAAATGTGGGTTGTATGGTAATAGGGAGCATCAGGATTGAAATGCTTTCTCTGGCCCTGACCCCCTTTGCTGTGCGTGCCATTCATCAAATCAGTCCCATTCTACAGACACCTGCATTTGTCCCCCTAATTCAGCTCTCCCAGTGTGTGTGTGTGTGTGTGTGTGTGTGTGTGTGTGTGTGTGTGTGTGTGTGTGTGTGTGTGACTGTGTGTGTGTGTGTGTGTGCGATACTCCCTCTCTTTCTCTTTTTCATTTCACATTTCAAGTTATTTCTCACTTCAGGTTCAATGTGTTCACAAGTCCAGCACAGGTTTGAGCTACGTGTTGACAGGCATCGCCTACACTGGCCACTGGAAATGATTGGACCTACGGCCATCGAATCATGCTTCAACCTGTGTCATTAGGTCGCTGTGAAAGGGCGGTCGAAGTGTCTCTCTCTCTCTCTCTCTAACAGGTAACTCTGTAAGCACATGCACGTCCTAATTACAGGAACTTCTTCACTATGGCAACTGCACAGAGCTGAACAATAGACTTAAGGACGATGCACGGATTTCCACCCATTTAGCCCCATTGTCTCTCTTCCACATCTTTTCATCTCGATCATGCATCCATCCATCTCCTGTGCTTCAAGTACTACCCGGCAGACCAGAATCCTGTTGATGCATCATGTACAGAAGTCTCAATAGATAGACCATACTTTCAAAGATTCATTTCATTTTTGGGTAGTGTAGCATCGGGATGCAGGTTTTTGACTGAACACATTTTCATTTCCTGATACAGTTTACTTCCATCCTCCAGTTCTAATGCTAATCTTTGAGCCCTGCTCTGTCTTCCATGTTCGTTTTCAATATTTCAAACTGGCCCTTGTTGGGCGAGCTCAGTTCTGTTTCTCGCCATTTCAAATCTAAGAATTCTGGGTACTGGATACGTGAAGCGTTTCTCCTATTTTGTTTGATTGTAAATGGATGTGGCAGCAGGTTTTTGTTAAAGTCCTGCTGAGACACCATGGAAACCCACCGGCACCCAGTGGAGCTCATTATCTGAATCGACACGAGAGGAAGAGAGAGAAGGAGTAATATTGATGGAGAGCGAGAGACAGAGAGAGAGATGGATTAGACAAGGAGAATGAAAAGGCGAAATGGAGAGAGGTAACTGGAGGGAAAATGTAAATGACAGGGTGAAGGGCAAAAGAGAAGGACGGGAGGAAAAACTCAGGGAACAATAGATCATGTGAAAGAGGAGCGGAGGCGAAGAGAGAGGGGAGACAGGAGGAGAGACTGGGCGGTGTGCGGACAAGAGATTTAGATCTTGCCTTTCACACTAATGCAAGGCAAGATAGTAGACGGTAATTCTGACTTTCAGATCCCGAGGATGATTGCTGGGTGCTTTGAGGGTGGATAAATGGCTCCTAATGTGGGATGTGCATACAAAACAGTTGGCTGATGCCAAGTCGGTATTGTGTCAGGGCACAGAGGCCCATGTGATTCAAAAGGAAAGGGGGAGATTGCTCCAAATGCTTCAATCCTTGTGAATAGTACATCATTAGACATCATTGGACCAAAAAGTTTGTTCATTTCAAGGACATCTCTGTAGAATTTTAGACAGTAGAAAATCTATTGCTGACGTCTCTCAAAACTATAGGCACTATACTCTGTTCCCAGCAAATGTACCTTTATTTCATACATCTGCAAAGTAATATTAAAAAAAAAATACACATCACTCCCAACTCCTCCGTCACACATAAAGCAACATGAAATATCCAGTAGGTCTCAAGTTAAACATGAAAGCCCTTTGTGTTTTTCCTCAGGTGGAGCGGGTCATTCAGCCACAAAGTTTAGCCACAGTTCTCTGTGCTCCAGTCCTGACCCCTGCCCTGCCCTCCTCCAGTCCTGACCCCTGCCCTGCCCTCCTCCAGTCCTGAACCCGGCCCTACTCCAGTCCTGGGTCCTGACCATATTCGATAACCTTGTCTGCTACCTCGGTGACGTGATCGACCCCTGTAAAGTTTGCACTCTGGCTGATTGAGAAGCAGCCCCACCACACATTAGGATTAGAGAACTCCATCCCTATTTAAATCTGACCTCCATTTCCAACAAAGACCTCCATTTCCAGTCAGATGGATGCTCGTGAGAGCAAGGCAGTTTCAGAGAAGGTGCTCTCCAGGCCTGGTGAATCCTTTCCCCCCAGGAGAGTGGACACCGTGTGTGTCCCGTGTGTTGTCAAGGGGTTGTGACGGCTTCCATTTACCATAAAGACAAGGAGGGGATGGGGCCCTTGGTCTCTAAGGAGATACAGTGGGTTTGGAATCAATTGCTTTCGTGTCAAACCGGTGCTCTCCATCAGTCTTCGACTTCTCTCCACGTAAGACCCCCCATGGTGTGCGGGTGATTTACACATCCACCGCACGTGGAAAAAGCACAGGTTGTCCTCTGATTAACGGAGAGAGCCGAGAGAGACCGCCTCGAGAGGGAAAAGAGAGAGAGAGAAACAGAGAGAGATGTCGTGATTCGGAGAGTGCCGAACGGAGAACCAAAGTGGATGGTAAATATAGCAAACAGTTGGCTAATTCAACTGCTGTCAGGTTTTGCGAGACACTGAGGCTTTTACCACAAGATGGAGAGGGACCCACACGAGTTTGATCAGAGACACAGTGGAGCCTAATTACTCTGGCTGGAGGGGGGGGGGAGGAAGGGGATAAGAGGGAGGGATGAAAAGAGGTAGAGAGGGAAGAGAGTGAGAAGGCAAAGCAGGGCCAGGCTGAGAGGGAACGAGAGCAGGGAGGAAAGGAGGAGAGGAAGGAGAGGAGGCGATCCAGGAAAGAGAAACGACAGGACGGCAGCAGCTCTCAGAGACGGGGGGAAGGCAGGACGAGGACGGCGGAGAGGGGGAGGTGTAGCCCCTCCAGGTAGACCAGGGTGAGGGGGGTCTTCCCGGTTCGTGTGATAGCGCTGGGCTTTTGTGGAGAGACGGGGGAGGCGGTCGATCAGGCCCTCGGGGGAGGCGGTAAACTCTCTGGGCCCTGGGCGTGGACACGCGCACTCACTGACCGCCGGCCCTGCAGGGAGCTTTGAAGAAGTATCAGTATGGATCTTTAATCTGTTGGTGAAGCTCAGTGTGTTGTCAGAGGAGCTGTTTAGTACCCTCGTTGTGTAGGACGGCAATTTCTCTTTGGTGAGAACCGTGGTGTTTTTGCATCCGAGGCACACTGGCTTCGCCGTTTCAAATGGGATATCTTCATTGGTGGATGCAACACCTGGTGCTCTTTGACACGTGACGTCATTGCTTGCCAAACTGCAGAGTAGATGAATCAGTAGATATATCTATACCTGTTCTATACACGTCCTGTGGCTTTTATTGCTCTGCCTGCATACTTTCACAGCATATGCACACCGTGTCTGTGTATACACAGTCATTCTTCAACAGATGTGCAGATAACTGTGGAGATGCATCCCTGCAGGATGATAAATTCAAAGAAGTTGGAAGATTTAGAAGTGCTGGATATCTAAGAAGAAGTCATTTCCCTTCCCAAACAGGCCCTGGTTTTCCATCCATGAAACAAATCACTTCACAGAGCCGAAGGCTTGAGATTCTGAGAGGAGATGTCAGAGTGCAAAGCAGCGAGGCGCAATTAGTCCGAAACTAGCTCTTTAGCATCGGCATTAGCATATGTTATGAAACACGGGTTGGGTGTTGGCGCTCCTTTCTTGGTAAGAGAGAATCATGTCTGCATCACTCTGCTCCCTTTTGCCCCTCCTTTCGCAGTGCCACCTACGCACAAGCACAGTAACACACACAGACGTGTAACAGCACAATCTTTTCTGACACCAATGGGTGTCCAGGGTTTTCAACAACACTTGACCTTCTCCTTCAGACATGGGAAAACAGAACATCTCAAAATAAGCAGCGTCACGTCTGTGCGTCTCTGAAAAAGATGCAACTTGGAAAAAAGGTCCGAAGACCATTCAACGACACTGAAGCCCCAGTACATGTTGACACTCTAAATTAAAGATGAATATTTATTTCTGCTGCTCTTAGAGGCTGTATGCAAATGAAAAGTCTGGCGTGGCCATTTTGTGTGACTGTCGGGCAAATGGCTCTCCCTGAGGATGTGCGAGTCGCTAATAACTTGCCCCAACCCGACATCTCCTATCTCCCGTCCTCAAATCTCCATGATGGAATATTTGCAGACAGGCTATTCTTAGTCAAAAATAATGAGCAGTCTCTTTAGACTACGGGATTTTAGCCACACGTGGCTTCCTTGATTAATGATGAAATGGCCTCCGGTGATTTCACGGTGTTTTAGTAGGACAGCGGGCCACACGTGGGAAGCTATGGGCTCGGGGTCGTTACGGCAATAGAACCCCGAGGAAAGCGGGGCCATGGAACGCAACTTCACACGGAAAAAACGAGAAAAAAAAACAACTGCGAATCGAATTTCGTCTAATAGGCAGCGCAGCAAACGGTCCGGTTGGTGCATCCACGCATGCATGCACGCATGCATCCACGCATGCATCCACGATTGCACCGCCGTGTGACCGAGGCGAAAGTGACACGAAACAAGGACCCGCACACCACCCACATTTAACGCATCAAAAGGCTTGCCCCTTAGTCATCTTTTGCCATGTCCTGGGGCCGATGTGTGTGTGAGGGTGTAGGAGTGAGTTGGATGGATGGACAGCGGTCATATCTATTCTCCCCAGCACCCAGCTTCTGCCCCCCCTCCTGTCAGCTCCAGTCATAGGGAACAGTGGGAAGCCTTACACAACGGGCTTTGCTCACCTCGACGTAGGATAACACATCGGGCTGTGCCGTTTTCCGGGAACAAACAGTGCCGGTTTTCTTGGGATAAAGACCTTTGGATGAGAGTTGGTGAGAAAAACACCTTCTGAGTTATTGAGTGAAAGGGCAGAGGAGAACTGTGACATGTTCTATTATGTGTCCCTTGTGGTGACCCACTTGTGACAGACACCTGAGTACCTCCTGGAGAAGGAGCACATCCCCTTTGGAGTCGAAAACCCCCTTGAGAAATTGCGGCTAACAAAGTTGCCACCTAAAAAGGGGGTGGGAAACATTTTCCCATTCAACTTTGAAGCTCAAAACCTCAATCGCATGTAGCTGAGGGGTATATTCTCACAGAATCATTAGTAGATTTGTTTGTGTGTCGGGACCAAGAAAAACATCTTCTATTCGAAGGCTCAGTGTACCTTCTACAAAAGCCCAGACCTGGTTTTCTTCCATAGCTTGGGTAGGGGTGTCAGAGATGCACATGAGCACCTACACTAGCATCGCAACCAACTGAGTGGTGGTGAAACAGATCCATGTCCGGTTACATGGCTTCATGTGGATCTCTTTCTCACCTTCACCAAGCATTCCCTTTACCCCCATTGTGTCTAACAACAGAACGATGCCAATTGACTCGGACATGGCCTTCTGGTTCTCTGGACAAAGCAGGGTGAGTGGCAAATGACAGAGATACAAGGTGTACTCGGGTAATCGTGTTTACCTTTCTCACTTCGGTGCCCACGGAGTCATTAGTGACCATGGGGCTCTGGTTTACAACACCGGCCCCCTTAAACTCGGTCACTAGACCACAAGCTTGGGTTCCGATTGGATGGAGCCGCAGTATTGAGTGTCCTTATTGGTAGGCGTGAGGTGGGGTGGGAGGGGTGCAGTCGCAGGTCGTGGCTGTGGGAGGGCTGTTCAGGGTTATTGCCTCGGACACCGTGTTCTGATTGCTGTCATTTTGTTCGTGCATTTCTTTTTCTTTCTTTCTGCGACAGTAATGAGTCAGGAAGCATGGCACTAAGGATAAGCAGTAGCCTGTGTAAGTGAAGTGGGGGGGGGGGGAATGATCCGAGAAAGAAGAAAATGAAATAAAAGGAAGATAAAAGATAGACTCGGCCTTGAGACAGCGTTGTACTTTCCACAGAAATGTTGATCACAGAGCTAATGATGGCACACACACACACACACACACACACACTTTCAGTCCACACACACACTTTTAGTCCACACACACACACACATAACAGATGACTCCACTGAGGACAAGAGGTACATACTGTACATTCTGTACTACAGAATGATTTAGAAAGGACATTGGAAAATGAAAGAAGAACTCCGTTTTCCTATTTGTGAATGTTTGATCTGCCATCTCACCCTGAACAACTTCTGATTCATGCATGACATATTCTGAGGACATACTCTACCAAGCACAGGCCAAACCAGAGCCACAAACCGTACTATACAAGTCCCCAGTCTCTAGTCAATCAGAAAATAGACCCATTCAAAAGGCCTGAGTTACTCTATTCAACAGCATGTCCTCGACTGACTCTTGAGCATCACAAGTCAAAGGTTGACCATTCTATAAAAAGTCAACCAGACAGAACGGCTCTGGCTGAATAAAGGCCTATTGAACGTGTAAATACTGAAGGTACATGTGGGTTTGGCTGTATTGTTCAGTCAGGCCAAAGGAGAGCTGTGGCCTGGATTATGTTTGTTTGCCTTGGTGTTGCACAAAGTAGAAAGTAAACGTCTGTCTTCAAAGGTGTACTGTAGCTCCAAGTCAGTCAAGAAAAGCATACAAACCTGTAAGGGAAGACAAGAAGCACAGTATTTCAGAAAAACCTTTTTTGTCAAAGATGTATTTTAGCAGGTCTTGCCCGGGACTGTTGTTGAGCAACTTGCCCAAAGTCTATTTCCCTGCAGTGAGAATGACTCTAACTGAAAGACACATCTGTCACTGTTGTTTCACGTGGTAATGCTAGTTGCCGTGAGCGACTGCAGCACAGCACTTGGATCCCATTGTCGTGGAAGTCTTCGCTGTTTCTGACGTGACAAATAAACAAGCACGACCTGACACACTTGCCCTGGAAGAGAAGATTGTCACCCCAGCTGCCATGAGAGTCACATCCTCAGGGCCGTGCAACAGAGGAGGACAGGCCCCTGCTGTGGATGTGAACTCTCTCTCTCGTGCTCGTGCTCCCTCTCCCTCTCCCTCTCCCTCTCCCTCTCCCTCTCCCTCTCCCTCTCCCTCTCCCTCTTTTCTCTTTTCTCTTTCTCCGTCCCACTCGCAAACTTAATTCTCTCGCCGTCTGTTCATCTCTCTATCCATCCGTCTCTCCACCTCCCACGGCCATCCGGAGAAGTGGGTCATTGTGATGGAGCCGTGGCTGGAGCAGAAGGACAAGCACCCCCAGGTCTGGAGGAGGGCCCGTCCCTGCCCCCTTATCTCCCCCTGGAGAGGTGGAGCAGGAGGAGGGAGAGGAAGACAAAAGAAGGTTGAGGCGACGAAGGTGCCAGTCGAGGTATCGCCGACAAGATGGACGACGGCGGTAAGGATGAGAGCAATCGGGGGGGGGGGGGGGCGAAGACAATGGAGACGATGCTGGCGAGGGCGGCGGCGGTGGCAATGGCTGCGAACGAGGATGACGCATTCTCCCTTCCCACCCCCCTGCCTTCTGCTGCCGTGCAGTCCAAGCAGTGAGCAAGGACGTTCCGGCATGCTCCGTGATTCAAAGCTTTTTTTCCAGCCGAACACGTGACTTCCGTCGATTGTTCCGGAACACCGAGGGATATTCTGCGACACCACAGGTCAACCCCCCCCCCCCCCCCCCCCCCCCCAACGGCAGGTGGAATCGTGCACCTGAAAGTAGGTGACATTCTCGGTCGCTCAGGCTTCATTTCCTCCCAGCCAGGCGCCTGGGCAACAGGGCCTTTGCCCGCGGCCGACCATCGCTTGCGTCACTCCCTTCGTACATGGGTCACGCGTTTGGTCCACACCCTGAAAACAGCAGTGTGAATGATAAACAAAACCCCCCCAAAAAATGGACACAATGAAAAGGCAGCAGTCCGACTTGGCGATAGCGAGCGCATTAGCATGATAAGCAGACTGGAGCGATGACTCAGCTGACAAGTCTCTTTAATGGAGGAGAAAAAAACCCTGAAATGATTGTTCTGAACGGCCTGAGCTCGATAAGGGCTGGGTGATACCTTCATGTGTTTTTCTAGGTCAAGTCCTGCAAAGGCTACAAGTGTGCACAGTCATACTTTCATCTCCACCGGGACCTGAAATCATTTGCATCATTAACCTAATGCATAGATTCTGATACCTTAATGATAGCAGGTTAGAAGAAGCCTCATATCGGCTGTTGAGGTGAAGTGATTCAAATTTGGACATGTTTATGTATTTGACGGGGTTAACGTGAAAAAGACAAATGGGGTTGTTTAGTGGGCGGAACAATATGTAGGGCAGATATCTAGGCCAAATTGTGAAATGGCACCAACACAGAGATTAACACCCTGATTTTACACACAGCCACACACACACACACATACCTACAACAGGCTCTGATGATAGTATCAATGTGGGATTCTGAGGGTGCTTAAATGTTTTCAAGCATTTTTCTTGTTCTGGTCACAAACCCAAACATATATACACGTGGCTGTGAAAAAGTGAGTGAAGCTTAAAAACTACCCATCAATTTCTGTCTTCTGATGTTTTCATTGTTGACAGGGTGTATATTCTGTCCAGTCTGTCCTTCTTGCCCTCTTGGCATGGATGACGGGGAGGTGGGGGGGGGGGGGGGGGGGGGGTGACCTTACTAGATGGCTGTTAATGCTGTCACTGCCTGCAAGCATAATAGACTGAACAAGTTCAGCTCCCAAATCAGAGACCTTAACAGCTTATTCATCAGGCCCTGAAGGATTGCATCATCAACAACAACAACAGTAGCAGCACACTACAGTTCGTCATCCTGGCTGCGTGACTGAGAGGCTATGACGACATGCTGCACCTGTGCCTGGTCTGGAACTGGAATCTCGCTCCTTCCGGAACGTTCCGGCTTGGTTCTTGTTTTGTTTTTCTTTCCGGCTGTGCGCACACGCCACCTTGTCGCACATCCCCTGTGGCGGAGAGATGTGACAGGTTCAACAAGATGAGGCGTGGCTGATCTCTTTCTGTTGGTCTTTGCTGAGGTTGATGAGAAACGAAAGGCCATCTGACCGCTGCTGAGTCACACGTTTAGACCCAAACTCCCAAACACTAGGACATACACACACACACGCAGACGCCAAACACACCTACACACACACACACCAACCTCCTGTCGGCGGTGTGTGTGTGTGTGTTGTGAGAGCACGTCCCACAGAGCCTGCACTCTGCTCGTCTCCCGTCCGTAAATATCTCGGCTTGGCTCCGTTCCAGACGCAAATCGATTGCAAACAGGATACATTAATCCTTCCACATTTGAATTCCCTCCAACAAGTGTGAGTCACTGGGTTCAGTTGTCAGGTCTGTAGATTGCCTTGTTTGTTTTTCTTTCTTTGAGCCCACCATGAAAATATTGTGCCATTCAGATGAGACATGCAAGATAATGTTGCACAAGAGCTTCCACTGTCAGAACTTGGGCATCGTATTATTAGATAACGCTCCAGTCTTTCTGAGCTGGAACATACATTTGTTGTCTTTGTGATTCAAGCCATGTAGAAATATTTAGCAGCCGTGGTTACAGCTTTCGTGAAAAGGTCATGGCTAATCACCAAACCGAATTAGCAGGATATTATCAAATCTTCTTCCCTCAATCTCATTCACCCATAGACCCACAGCAGTCTAGTTTAAAAGCTGAATGTTTGAGGGAGATTATTATTCTTATCAAGTCTTACCCAATTCCCACATTTACATAAGTGCCAGCGAGTCACATCCATCCATGGCTGCTATTAAAGTATATCAACGCTCAAAGGATTTCTGACATCTCATGATGTTGTTTCCCCTGGATGGTTGGGGCAGAGCTGTGGGGTGTGTGCACAGCGGAGAGCTGCTGTTTGTTGATTGTGCCTCAGAGACAGAGTTTTCTCTAACCCGGTGAGGCGGAGCACATGTTGTCACGGTATGGGGGAGTGGGGGGGCTTGGGGGGGCTCGGGGGGGTGTTGGAAGTCTCACACACTTTTCTATCTCACACAGATACACACACACACAATCTCTCTCCGTGTTTGACATGCATACATATTCTAACACCAACACATGATAACATGTTCAGACACACACACACACAATCTCTCTCTGTCTTTGACATGCATACATATTCTAACACCAACACATGATAACATGTTCAGACACACACACACACAATCTCTCTCTGTCTTTGACATCCATACATATTTTAACACTAACATATGATAACATGTTCACACACACAAACTCGTCTCTCAACCTGTCACCTAGCAGGAAGTGGCAGCTCAATAAGACCTGACACTGTGAGGGCCGTTGCTTGTGTTCTCAACTGTCTGGGTGGAGAAGGAGACAAAAATGTGTTCCTGCATCACCCACCGTCAATTACCGTCAGCTTCCCTCTGACGAGACACGGCCACGTGCAAGTCAGACACTGGGGTCAGGCAACAAGTCTTTATCCCACGTTGGAAACGTTTCCCGGGGAAGGGAGCACAGAGGGCTGGGCTGCGGAGCGGAGGCCGTCTCTGTTTTGACGAGCGCAAAGTAGAGCAGGGAGAGACACGAGGAAAGGGGGGGGGGGGGGGGGCTGAGGACGCCTTCAGGACACAAAGCCTTAGCTGCGTTACGATGGAAAAAGTAAAAGGGGGGAGACTGTCTGGGCGCACGTCAAGACCCGGTGGCGTTGGTCTCTTCAGGCGCCGAATCGCAGACCAAGGAAAAGAGGAGAGGAAAAAGGAGAACAAACTGAGCCGCGAGGAAGGCAGACAGCTCGACTCATAAACCCCCCCCACACACACACACACACACACACACACGGGACAGGAGGCACAAGGGCTTGGTTTAAGCGTCAGATGTCTCTAAATAAGAAGTATGTGTGTGACAGGAAGGGAGGTGAGAGGTGAAATAGACACACACGCACAAGAAATGACAGAGACAAAGCGCTATGCAAAGCTGTTTGCGTGGTACAAAATAAAAATAGCCGTGAATCACTGATAATTGCAACGTTAAATACAGCAGGGAACAGGGAACGGCGGTGAACCAGACTGTCTCTGCTCCGCACATCCGTGACCGGCCGTGATTAGCGTGCCATAATGTGGATTAACACCGATGCCAGTCGGAATTCTCGCACCAGACAGGGAAGGATGTGTTTGTTTTCCCAGCCAATAGCGCGTGTGATGCAGCTTCCCCCCACGGAAGGGACGACCCATAAAGCCATGATCTCGCTGTATTTCCTGATGTGAGATGTGAGATGATATTTACATTTAGTCATTTAGCAGACACTCTTATCCAGAGCAATTTACTGTAAGTACAGGGACATTCCCCCGACGCAAGTAGGGTGAAGTGCCTTGCCCAAGGACACAACGTCATTTGGTGTGGCCGGGAATCGAACTGGCGACCTTCAGATTACTAGCCCGATTCCCTAACCGCTCAGCCACCTGACACCTGAGATTAACCTGTGGATTGCCGCCGCAATGCCGATGGCCAAAACATTTCGCCTTGTTGACATGTTCACCCTCCAGCACGCACTTTTCCACATTCAGGCCTGGAAGCCATGTTGGATATCGTGTGAACATTTGGAAGGTGCCCAAGTAGCAGTAAGGCCACAGAGGATAGATTTTCCATGCTCGGAATATTTCTTTCCAGTCAGATGGACGGATGTGTGACCAAAGACATGGACAGGCTCGTTGTGGATTAAGTAAGAGTTCATGACTGTATCTAATCCATTCCATTGATTTCTAGTCATCTATGTTTCAGCCAGCAGCTATGTTAGTGGTGCACAAGTGGGGCACTGCTAATCCTCACACAGCAGTGTGTCTGCTGCTGCCCTCAAACAGGCACTCGTGCTACTGTATTACGCTACGTCAAGGTACAGCAAGAAGCCAGTGGCAACTCATCTCTACGAGTATTCTTGGATCACACCTCCTGTACAGCAGAATGGTCCAAAAACGTCAAAACGTATCAGCCAGCGTCTCTTCTGATCAGTACAATGAACAAAAGTTATGCAAATAGGCTAAGTGTGTTTGTATTTGTCTTTCTCTGTCGGATATCAACGTTGTCATCTCGGGGGGGGGGGGGGGGGGGGGGGGGGGAGCGCCTGTGTTCCTCCCAGGCCATCCGACACAGATCGAGGGGGGGGGGGGGGACACACGAGGGGGCTCCGACTACAGGCTGGCAGTCGCAGCGCCTGAGAGAGCCTGGGCTTCGACGTCGACACAGCTCCGCTATTAATAGGTCCCGTATTCCCCTGTATAGCAGGCCTCGGGAGCCACGGTCACTTTCCATTAGGGACCCTCCAACTGATGCCAGCTGCTGATAGATGGGGATCGGGCCTGACCTCGGTCTGACAAAACACCGACTAGCTCTAAGCTTGTCCTGATTTGACGTTCTCGCCGTTGGACTCCCGAAAACGGAAGATGGATTCAGTGTCGGTTTAGGATGACAATGATGATTGGGATTATGGACAAACTTGGTATTCAAAAGGTCAGGGGTTACAAAAGCGCTACCACATTTCAAATATCCGATCACCAATGTGGAGGGAGGTTTCAGAAAGCGCTGTTTAGTTGTCGAGGAACATTCAAAAGGCCGACGGCTTCAATTGATACATTTTCGATTGATTGACTATCATCGTGATTGACATCGTGCCGTCGTATCGTGTTTGAGGAAACCCGTCGCTGTTTAAATCAGCACTCACATGCGACCTGAAGGGAATGAACGTGTCACTCTGCAGAGCCTGTGAGTTCTGAAGGGCCCCAGGAACCAGCCCTTTGTGAGGAACCCCTGAACCACAAAAGACAAGGAGCCGAAGGGCAATTAGTGAGGATAAAAAACATGCAACAGCAGGAGACGGGGTTTCTGAACAGCACACACACTCACAGGAGAGCCCAGCAAGAATGGAAATGAAGATGAGGGAATATTAAGTCTTGTTAGTGATTCAAGGCTTGCTCTGTGCTCCGTGTCACGTTCTACAGAGAAAACAAGCCGAAGTCTTTGGATTATGAGGGGTGAACTGACAATGATGTCCCTGTGTCAATGAGGGGGTTCTGGGTCGGCCAACACAGTTTTCAGGGCGGTGATGATGCGTACTGCATGTTACAAAACTCTGGGTCTTGGACGACCTTATAAGTGCACAGTGACATGAGAATGGATGGTCATACTGGAAGAAAAAAAATCTTTCAATTACAGGAATGATATTCTAGGAAAGAATATTCTGGCAATTTACAAGACTTGACATGGACACGTATGGGTTGCCAATACCCTGGGTCATGGCAGAACGTCCTTAGCGATCATCCTGCCTGCACAAATTCAGAATATTCTATGAAAAATCCAAAAAAAATTCCACAGCGGGGAATATTAAGCACAACCCCAAAACTGAATTTATTCGTGCCTAGTTTATTCCGATAAGACACAATGTTCCTCGTTGACGTGTGGCGCTGCCAGACACAGACGACTCCTGGGAAGGAGAGGAGAGACGAGGAGGGGGTGTGTGGGGCACGGTACCTTGTCTCAGGGGGCTCTTGGTGAGTTCACTCTGGCGTCGACGGAGCGGTGACAGCCACACTCGGTGAGGCATGCTCCTCCCGAGGGAAATGTAGACGGGATCAGACTCTTTCGTACGGCTCGACTCTGACAGAGGAGCGCCTGTCCAAAACTACTGGAGGCAATGCATCACATTTGACGACATGCGGATTTTGCCTTTCTGTGATTCGTTTTTTGGGGTATTTTTTCAGCGGCGTACAACGTCCAAAGACAAGGTCAACCCAAAAACAAAGCGTCACAGATTGGGAGATGAATCAGAGGGTGTTCGTTTTTCAAGCCGTCAATCCCACAACAACATATTGTAACAATACACTTGCTTTGGAAGTGCATCTAGCTGGAGCCTGTTGCTCACGGTACACCCATCACTGTTGCTGCGATAAGCCTCATTTTACTATGTATCGAGTCATCTCCCCAATCAAGCAGAATTTCCGGCTGGTAATGCCTAGTATCGGCATCTCCCTCTGCATGCATTGTGGGCTTTAGGACCCTTTCCAAAGGTCACCTGTCATGGCTTCCCTTGTGGGGGTATCTGGTAATGGAATGCAAATGAAAATAGTGGTTATCAACAGAAGTTGCTCTTGTGGAAAGGTTAATCATAATTAGCGTGTGTGGAGGTAGATGTATATATATTATTCTTTAGGGCAAGCTGTGTAGACAAATATGAGAGTTCTAATTGCCTTTGGTCATTTTCTTTGCAAGTCAATTCCAGAGATCCCCTGAGAAATAATCAAAGCTTTGTAAAGGCTACTTTACGTTGTATGCTTTTGTCCCATGTGATGTAGGTTGTCAGCATGCTAAAACTAGAAAATCACGGATAGCTGTTGGTTAAATTGTCAAATGAAACATCTCCCCTTCTTGAGAAGAATACGAATGACGTGTAGATGAAAAGACTGCTTTTCCATCTAAAGTAGGTGAATCTGCTTGGAATAATCACCACAGCCCTGCTCACACAGCATTTTATGTGCTCCAGTGGCTCTTGTTTATACACTATCACATATCACCTCCTCCCTCCTCAAATCTCTCCCTGTACTCCAATTTGCATGCAGCCCGGGCATTGGCTGCTCAGACCTCACACTCCAACAAGCTGCTGCATGCTGATTGGCTAGTGCTAGAGGTGGGCATGGAATCCCAGCCATCAAAAACAAGGATAAAAGGGAGAGCGCGTGGAACCGCGGAGTCAGACGAGCAACATTCAACACAAGTTTGAGCCCTGTCTACATCTACACCACCCCCCCAAAAAAACAGAACCTCAATACTCTTCGAAATCTCAGATCTCTCCTTCTTCAGCCTTCCTACACTCAGAGTACAGCAGACTGGCTCCTTTGACAAACAAGGGGAAGTTCAGCAGATACGAGTAAGTTACCATCGCCTTGAGATCGCCAGTATCTGTTTCTGCAGCTGTGACCACAGCCGGGCCACAGAGAGTAACCGACAGAAACCAGTTTCAGGACTCCTTCTAGACTTCCTTCAGGTTAACCCGACCCCACCAACTCCCCAGCCAAGCTCCCGCCATGTCTCTGGACGTGAAGGAGAAGACCCACGTGCGCCTCGTGTTCCTGGGGGCGGCCGGCGTGGGCAAGACGGCCCTGATCCGCCGCTTCCTCCAGGACTCGTTCGAGCCCAAGCACCGGCGCACCGTGGAGGAGCTCCACAGCAAGGAGTACGACATCGGCGGCGTTAAGGTCACCGTGGAGATCCTGGACACCAGCGGCAGCTACTCCTTCCCGGCCATGAGGAAGCTGAGCATCCAGAACAGCGACGCCTTCGCCCTGGTCTACGCCGTGGACGACCCCGAGTCCCTGGAGGCGGTCAAGAGGCTCCGCGACGAGATCCTGGAGGTCAAGGAGGACAAGTACACGCCCATCGTGGTGGTGGGCAACAAGGCGGACTGCGAGGAGAAGCGTCTGGTGGCCAGCGACGACGTGCTGTCCACGGTGGAGCTGGACTGGAATAACAGCTACCTGGAGGCTTCGGCTAAGGAGAACGCCAACGTGGTGGAGGTGTTCCGGGAGCTTCTGCAGCAGGCCAACCTGCCCAGCCGGCTGAGCCCCGCCCTGCGCAGACGCAGGGAGACCTTCCCCAAGGACCTGGGCGTCAGGCCCCCTATGAATAAGACCAACAGCTGCGTCGTCTCCTAATGGGAGCGGGGCTGTGACTGAGGCAGAGGGGGGGGGCAGGGGGCTGAGGGGTCGCTGCTCAGTGCCGGTGCTCATGAAACTTTGGAGGAAGGGGGAGGGGTCGTGGTGGGGGGGGGGGGGGGGACGAGAGACTTGACCGTGTGGGTCCGCGGGAATGAGATGAACTGATTCGGACCTGAGCTCGCATGCGTTCCTGAACACCTTTTGATTTCCGTCTGCGTCTCTCGTTGGCAAGTTGTGTGGAAGGAGAAACGTTAGGACAGGCTAGAAGGGTATTGCAAGTGGACTGGGTCCAACCTGATGAGAATACACTGCAGGTCTACGAAGAGAGGAGACGAGAGGGGAGGACGATTCTTGTTTACTTGATGTCATGTGTTGCTGCTTATACGGTTAAGATGCTGCTGTTGTTTAGATCGAGTTTAGATAAATGTACAATAGCTTTTGTATTCTATGGCTGTTATTTTTGCGCATTTGTGCATTGGATGTTTACTTGCAATAAGACGTTGAACTGTTGCAAACAGACAAGTGTATCGACCAATTTGTTGAATCAAAAGTGAGAAAAATTTTATTTTATGGGGTATGTTCAAAGTAACTGCTTTAATGTAACACTCTGTATCTTCTCATTTGGACATTGATGTATAGCACTGCATAATGTTTACAAAAACCATGAGTTTTAAGATTAATTTTCTACTATAAGCATGACTCAATTAATGTTTAAAACGTGGGAAATGCAAATGTCTACATGCACTTTTTCTTTTTCAACGTACATGGAAATGTTTTTTTTATATATTTCTTTTTTTACCATGTTTTATTTTTATGACAATAATGCTTTATTGTGTTATTTTCAAAAGTGTTAATGAAATGTGAACCAAAATGCAAATTAAAATAAAACATGAAAAAACGAATTGCAAAATCTCCAGCTCTTTCTTGCACAAGTGTTTTGACTAATACAGTGTACTAAGTCTCAAGGTTCCTGTGAAACCTTTACATGAGGTGTGGCGACGTCAACACTGATGTCGATGGACCGGGTTGCACCCAAACGGGTCTATTTGACCTTATGAATAACTCCTCAGAGGTAGTAAAATTACTGGCAGAAAATGTTTGTGGTATATAGCCATTTTGTTAAAATGATAGAATCGTTTAAATTGTTCATTGAATCATAGCCAACACTTGTTAACTTAATAGAAACATGGATGAATGAACATCGAGTTGTCTGAATGGTTTAAAAGGTATATTATTATTTTGTAATGTTAATTGTGTACCTCGATTTCTCCCATGAAACTACAAGTGGTATTGATGGCCAAAATGAATTATTGTCAACATAAGTTTTTAAATTGAACCAACGTCGCCCTCTAGCGACAGATTCTTTTTCTGCGCGTTGTTATTTTAAACCTTTACACCCTTTAACAACCTGTCTACAGCTATTTAATAGAATAAATAAAACTATGCCTATATAAATCGAACTTAAAATGTAACAATTTGTAATCAAACCAAATATGTAGTCTAATAGGTGGAGCGCATTACTCTTGAGGTGAGCATGTCCTCATTGTGTCACAGTAGTCCTAGACCTAGAGCATTCAAATAAAATCACATGCACAATGCAAATCAGAGGATCAACTCAGACCTTTTCACCAGTCTGAAAAGGAAAAGCTATAAACATGTCCGAAAACAAGTTAGACTAGGTTTACAAACATAATTGAAAGAATGAAAGAATAATCGTATTTGGATGACAGCAATGCCAGTGAAAGCCTTCATGTGCTTGACATGCACACCAGGTATCCTCATTTTAGGGTCCAGCACTTTACAATGTGGTAACACTGGACGGACTATAATACACAATGCTTTCTACACAGCAGTGGTGTCGCAGAGCCCAGGCGCTTCCCCCTCTCTCCATCAGTTTCATTGTTTCCTGATTTATTTGAGGAAGTGACTTCTTGAACGTTTGCTTTCTGGTTCCTCTTTCTGTCCAGTTAAAACCAACTCTTCCGTACTCCCCTTTCGTCTCTCCATATCCATCATGGACACCGAGGGGGAGGTCGTCTGTTCAACTGTCAAAGCAGGTGCGTTGACCTTCACGTTCACATTCTTCACGACACCAAACTTCAGGATTGCTCGTTTTTATTTGTAAATGACGCTATTGTGTAGAGGTTTCCACATGGCCGAATGAGAACCTGAGTTTTGAGATGTGTTGTGAAACTGCCATGTGTGATGTAGAACAATACACCTTGACGTGAAATGTTTGACGTATCCTGCCCTGCCTCCTTGACTCGTATCCTGCCCTGGATCCTTGACTCGTATCCTGCCCTGGATCCTTGACTCGTATCCTGCCCTGGATCCTTGACTCGTATCCTGCCCTGGATCCTTGACTCGTATCCTGCCCTGGATCCTTGACTCGTTTCCTGCCCTGTCTCCTTGACTCGTTTCCTGCCCTGGCTCCTTGACTCGTTTCCCGCCCTGTCTCCTTGACTCGTTTCCTGTCCTGGCTCCTTGACTTGGTCTAAGCTCCTCAGCGGCTGATCTAAGAATCCTGAGGCGTTTGGAACAAGTTTAGGGTCCTTGACACATTCCAGCAAAGAACCAATGAAAATGTAGAGTAAAAAAGACATCAAGACATCCCTCCACTGATACATTACTCTTTAACTTGTAGGGGAATTGTATGATGGAATTGAACCCATTTGGAATGTTTTTTTTCATCTTGTTTCCACTATAGGGTTGTGGGTCTTCCACTTTCTACTTTTAGCCTGCCACTGCCTGCAGCTGTTATCTCGAGATTGCTGTGATAGCACAGAAATAAATGTAGTTTGTGGTTACGAAAAAAAGGTCAGCATGAGAGGGGAACACCAATGTGACAAAGGAGCAGCTTTGGAGATTCAATAATAAACTGATAAGTATTCATCCAAGAGGTTTTTTTTATTGACCAAAAGCAGATGTGTGTGTGTGCGCTGAGGACCATTGACATACAATACATGAAGCATAGTCGCATACTGTATTTCCCTATCTGTTGCACTGAAATACCTTTGATGCAAATGAAAGAATTGGCTCAGCAAAAACGGACACTTTACCCCCCCCCCTAGTGTGGTTCTGGCTCATCATATGTAACAGTCAATATCTGACATACACACAAAAAAAGGTGAAAAGAAACTAAACACAAATAAAAGGAGAAAAGACAAACAATAAAACAGAACTACGGTCAAAAGATCTTTTTTGTGACTTATGTCCTAATTTGGACAAACCCCCTTGGGGCTCCTTGGTCCTTTGTGTGGGTGTGTGTGTGTGTCGTGCATGTTGTCCACTCAATCGTCCACAGTGATGTTGCGGAACAGGTAGGCCATGGATTCCCCGTTGTGGATGCGTCGGATGGCCTCTGCCAGGATCATACTGACGTCCACCGTCTTGATCTTGGGGCACTGCAGCTTCTGCACCTCGTGAGGAACCGTGTTGGTCACCACCACCTGGGGGCGCACGGGGACACGATGGGGGAAAAGAACACAATCGTCGCTCACACAAAACATAGGATCCCGACAGGAAAATCGCTTTAAAACGACAAGCAAAAAAAATCAGTCGATGTGCAAAAGTCTCAGCGCTTATGTGGAGCCTTCCGTTGTGCGTGTGCACATCTGGAGCTCACACAGACCTACTAGCACGCTAATGATGTCAGGAACGGCGCACTTCCAATTTCATCATTTCCTGCTGAACCTACAATCTCATTGGATTGTAAAGTGAGTAGAGGAGCGCCCCTTTGGACTGTTTACCTCGTCAATGGCGGACTCTTCTATGAGTCGGGGGGCCTCGGCTGAGAGGAGGCCGTGAGTGGCCATGATGTAGATCTTGTACGCCCCCCTCTCCTTCAGTATCTCTGCCGCCGCCACAAAGTCCTCCACGTCGTCTATGATGTCATCCTGACACACACACACAAATGCAGACACAACAGGGGGGGTGGGGGACTAAGAGATACTGGGTTGCCCCCGTTTTACGTTTACTAACCTCGGCGACCTTCCGGAAAATACCACAAACCCAAAACACGGGTAACAAGCTGAAAATAGGACGGTGTGATACAACAGCCTGCAGTTCAGTTTTTTGCGTCTGGTGAATACGTCTGCGTCGGGGCATGAACCCATGAAGCCACACGACAAGTTCTGACACTCTCTAAAACAAGAGGGACTCAGAACCTTTCATAGTTCTTTCTGGAACTTGGAAAGTTTCTAGTTGCCTAGTTTCTTTCCTTCTGTCTATAACAAATGATTAATAGATACTAGTCCAATTTGTTGGTTTCAGTGTCACGTGACCTGTGTAGGAAAAAAAGGTCGAGAAAAGAGCAGCTCTTACGACAATAATGGCGATCCTTCCGCCCACATCTCCCACAACAGTAATGGGCGGCTTCTCCTTGGCCATCATGACTGCGAGGCAAAAGAACACAAAAGCAATGATCCTCTCGACGTGTCAAGACGAGGCAGCATTGGAAACGTTCTAATGATTAGGGCATTGGGTTAGCAGGGAACATGGCCAAAACCTACAAAGATCATGCAAGACGGCGCTACCTCACAAGCAGCCCAGCTACCAACCGCATTCAGCTGGTGTTCACTGTAGTTCTGGTTCTCTAGTGTGGTCCCGTTAATTTTCAGACAGCAAACAATTACATTTTGATCTTGAATGTCTCTTTTTTTCCAATTTGGAGCCTTTTTCGTGTAGGCTATTACGAAAGGTCATGTGCCCTTTCCAGTTAAGTTAAGGTGTGTATGCGTCTTTGGGCCGAATACAGTTTGTTGTTGTGAAGGAAATTAAAGGGCTTGTGAGAGTAGAACTATCAGTTGTTCCTGCTTTGAAAACCAAAAAAGATCTGGTTAGGATTCAGGGAAGCGACACACAGCAACCCCATGCCATGCTCACTCAGAACACAGTTTCAACCCCCAACTTCCTGATTCGTACCCGCTACGACGTCCAATCAGACACCTGCTTATTTAAAAACCCGCTACGATGTCCAATCAGACACCTGCTTATTTAAAAACTCCCCCAGGGCAAAGAGCAAAGCAATATCTACGTCAAACTCTCAAGTTTGTCAAAGCATGTGTTCATGAAAAAAAAAAATATATACACAGATTGAGTTTTTAAATAACCAAGAACCCCACATAGTTGCATAGTCCGAGCTCCGACACAATCAAAAAAACGATCCAAGCAAAAGGATGCATGGGCGGAAACCACACAGGTCAGCGTTCTTACACGAAGGCTCTCAAGTCGGCCATGCTGCACTGTAAGAAAGGCACTGAGTTACGACCCAAACTGGAGCGAAGCATCTACTTCACAGCTCTGCCTGGGAGGCAATAATTGGTCGGGTCGACACTACCTTACATTTAGCAGACGCTCTTATCCAGATTGACTTACAGTAAGTACAGGGACATTCTACCCGAGGCAAGTAGGGTGAAGTGCCTTGCCCAAGGACACAACGTCATTTGACGCGGCCAGGAATCAAACCGGCAACCTTCTGAGTAATAGCCCGATTCCCTAACCGCTCAGCCATCTGACACCCTATGGGCCTTAGGACTACCTTAACGGGACAGGGCAGTGATTGGGCGGCAGCCTCACAACATGCTGTTGTTGGCACACTGACGGTCAATGTGGTTTCAACCCAGTACATTCATTGTGGGGCAACTCAAAAAGACAGCATGGGAACAGCCACAATGCGTTTCCAATTTGTTCGGCAGGACAGCGTACACATTCGGGCAGAAATGAAACAACGGCAGATTGATTTGGTCGTCAAATTGGAAATAAACTCTGGACACAGGTTCACAGCTAATTGTGTTGCAGACGCGAGCCCCATCGTAATAAGAGTGGAGAGTCAACACAGCAACTCTTGCTGCAGTCTGTGACAGCCCAGAGCCTGCACAGTAGCTGTGAACGCAGCTCTTCAGACCAAACGTCTCATTCATTGAGAAGATGCGCCCTCCGATCCTGTTACAAATCATGACGGTTTACTTTCTGGTCCGATTCATTCCACCCCCCCCCCTCAGGAAACAGCTCATCACGCTGGTTGAACTGAGGACTTCCATGCCGAGCGCTTAGGGAGAGATGCGTTGTCAAAATATAGGGTTAGTTACTGTTATCGTTACTGGTTCATACGAGGACAGACCACCTGCAGGGATTCTATTTCTCTCTCTCTCTCTAGCTACCATGGAAACCCAAGTGTGGCGGGTGGGGGGTCAGGGCTGCTCGGTGTCTCGGTGACCTCTGCGGCACGAGACCGGTTGTGGGAGAACCCTCCGGCACCACACCCATCTGCCCGTAACCAAGTGAGCACTGTGCGGTCTGGGTTGGGACGTCTCCAAAAGCGCTGGCATTGGAAGCCCTTCAGTTCTCCTTCAGATCTGTTACATGCATCACATGTGGAGGTTGCAGGTGGGAGATTTGGGGGGGGGGGGGGGGGGGGGGGGGCAGGGAGTTGCGGTCGTACTTGGAAGCTCAATGCCAGGGAATGGAGCCTGGAGTCTCCCTACGCCGCCAACAAGAGAGATGGGACAGGAAGTTGACACGGTCAGACAGTCAAAACAGAGAGATGGGACAGGAAGTTGACACAGTCACAGACAAAACAGAAAGAGGTCAACGGCCAAATGGAGACTCAAACCATGTGCTCTAAAAGACAACGCATCGAAAAGTTGGGACATGTAAAGAAAACATCAACGGTCGTCATTGGTTCCACCTGCAGATTCCACAGCTGCATTAAAAGGGGGCACGGCACCCGGGCAGAGTTCAAAACCGGGACTGAGAGAGAGAAACCCAGAGGGGGCAACCACGGAAGGACAAGAGGTCGCAAGAGGAGAGATTCAGCTGCCGCGTCAGGGATGAAAGCAGACGAGTGTGTGTGTGTGTGGGGGGGGGGGGGGGGGGGGGGGGGGAAGAAAGAGAGAAATCCAGAGGACGGTGCCTAATGGAGAAAGGAGGAGGAATAAAAATGAGCGGGGAAAGTCTCATCCCTGTTATATGGAGTGGAGAAGGGCAGGAGGGGAGAGAGGATATCAATTCAGACGGTGTGAGGGAGAGGGGAGGGGGCGGAGTCGGTGCCTGCAGGATTTCAGGCGGATGCAGAGATGTCCGCCTGCGGGGATGGGAGCGTGCTGACAACCACTTACTACAGCCAAGAGAGGCAAAGACCCACACAGAGAGAGAGAGAGAGACTAGCGTCAGCAGTAGGGGAAACTTAGCAAGGTGTGCTTAGCCTCTGTCGGCAGACGGTCAGGCATTTAGAATGCTACCAGACTAGGGTCCCTTCGTAGCATATTGCTTCTTCTTTTCCCAGACTCAAGAGGCTATTTAAGGACAAGTGGAACGTGTTTGACAGGGAACAAAAATTATGTTTCCTATCTGGTGTAAGCACATCTCCATTAGACCCATTTTGGTTGGTGTCCTGAGTACAAAGTGTCAACAGCGCTGTCAAGGTGGGTGTGATGTGATGGGTCTCTGAGCTGACGGGACACATACTGTATGTGCATGTAATACCCAACATGAGCAACACCACACTGTGCCAACATATGAGAATGAGCATTGTGTGTGCGTGTGTATGTGTGTGTGTGAGCTGTTGACCCACTGGTTTGAACTCATTGGCTCCCTTTATAGATGATTGAGTAGATGGTCCCTGCTGCATGCAGACTCAGGGCTCAGCCTGCTCAGCCTCTGGTTACATGAACCAGCTAGCTGATTGGGCAGGTCACATGGCTCTAGGGGAGGAATGCCGCCAAGACTTTGGAATGTCTCAAAGGTGAGCTGGACTTGGCAAAAGGTCAGACCTTGTGTGTGTGTGTGTGTGTGTGTGTGGACTGGTTTAGGGTCTGGAGCTCTCTGCTAGAGATATTGTGTGTGTGTGTGTGTGTGTGTGTGCGAGCTCGTCTCACCTGGCAGCTCCAGACCAGGGTGTCCGGAGGTTGTGCGGACCGAGGGGGGTGAGTGTCGTCCGTCGGCCATGTCGGACTCTGAACACTGGGCCTCCCCGTGCATCACCGCCAGGCCCAGGCGGAGCCTCTCGGCATACGACTGGGCTCTGGGACACACACACACACACGTGGGGAAAGAAACAACCTCAAACTCGTTTCAAAAGTGAACCCAACCCGAGCAAAACAATGACTCAAAGGGACGTCAATACTTGCAAATTTGGTGCATTTCCAAACCTTCATGTTACCTCTTGGCAGCAGATGGGGACTTTGCGACAATGATTGCATTCCGGTAATCTGGGATCTGGGACAGAAGCAAAGGAAGAAAACAGACTGACCAACCACGCACCGGATCACTCAACTTTGACCCAAGATCCAGTAGCATCTGATAAACAAAGTCAACAAGGTCGTAAATCGGTGACTTGGTTTTCCAACCTCTCAAATGAGACGAGAGAGTTGGAAGATGTGCTGGGGGGGGGGGGGGGGGGGGGGGGCTGAGGGTCTCACCTCCTCTTGGATGTACTGCAGCAGGAAAGGGGAGGCACGCAAGTTGTCCACGGGGAAACTGAAGAAGCCCTGGATCTCCTTCTGGTGGAGGTCCATGGTGATGATGTGCGTTAACCCTTTGACGAGACGAGGCAAAACGTGCGCAGTCGGCGTTAGCATGGCGTTTATTTGGGGGGGGGGGGGGGGGGGATTTATGTTTACCGACGTCAATTACAAAAGTGGGGGTGTGTGGTATAAAAAGAGACAATCACGAGAAACATCACAAGCAAAATAAACCACGGCTTGTACCCGCTTTGGCTAGCATGGACGCTAGCAGCTTGCAGACGATGGAGCCCCTCTTCCTCATCTTGCACTGCTTGCTGTAGGGGAAGTAGGGGATGACCCCGATGATGTTCTTTGCACAGGACGTCCTCAGAGCGTAGGCCATGACCAGAAGCTCCATGATGGCCGTGTTGACATCTCTGGAGTCGCAGCAAGACAAGAGAGAGCATTGAGAGGTGAGGAGATCATGAGGCCGTGTGAGATAAACGACCTACTTTTACATTTACATTTAGTCATTTAGCAGACGCTCTTATCCAGAGCGACTTACAGCAAGTACGGTCAGGGACATTCCCCCGAGGCAAGTAGGGTGAAGTGCCTTGCCCAAGGACACAACGTCATTTGGCGTGGAAGGGAATCGATCCGGCAACCTTCTGATTACTGGCCTGATTCCCTAACCGCTCAGCCACCTGACTCCCTTTTGCGAGTGAGAAAAGTCTGTCGAGGATTCAGTCCGGTCTGACACGCAACATTTAGGGGTGGATATCTACGGCGTTGATTCCAGGTGAAGAGAGACGATATACATTTCAAAAGGCCTGATTTAAAGCTTCAGAACTACTGTTCCTGTGTGTCTTGACTGAAACACATTTGTCAGGTCTAAGAAGGAGGGGAAAGCCTTGCTCAAATATACATGCACACAACAACAGAACCCTCGAAAGCACATTCAGTCAACCGTGGTACATTGAGGGACTAAGCTAGGTTGAGGGCATGCTCATTTTTCCTGGCCCGGTCCCTCAGTTGCAAGCCCGTCTCTCCCTGAACCCTGCCAAGGAGTAAGGCTACCTTTGAAAGTGAGCAGGCATTTCTAAATAATTAAGCTTCTCAAAAGATTGAATCAAAAGAATGAATGCATTGTTGCACCAGAATCAGACCATTCACAGAGGCATTTGTCCACATGCTTGGGAAATGATATACAAAAAAGGGGAGTCAGGTGGCTGAGCGGTTAGGGAATCGGGCTAGTAATCTGAAGGTCGCCAGTTCGATTCCCGGCCACATCAAATGACGTGTCCTTGGGCAAGGCACTTCACCCTACTTGCCTCAGGGGAATGTCCCTGTACTTACTGTACTTACTTACGCTCTGGATAAGAGTGTCTGCTAAATGACTAAATGTAAATGTAAATAACATTGCCACTTCCACTTCTCAATATCACCCACTACGTATTGTAAAAATAAAAACATTTTACATAACCATTACAGATTATCTTCAGAGCAGGTATTAACGTTGAGTAACTTTACATCATCAATTATATAAAATAAAGTGTATTCAAAACAAGTAATTAGGTCGTGCCTTTGTGGTGTTGGCCAGGACAGGCCTGGTGTGAAAGAGGAGACCCTAGAGGTCAACGCTCTGGAACAATCTGCCAACACTCCCTCTCACCTTACCAGTGCCCACCGGGCGGTGGATATAGAACACGACAGCTGAATGTCAATGCTGTGACCCGTCAGGTTAAAAGGTGTGTGTGTGTGTGTGATAAAGAGACTGCGAGGATGGGGGGATTGCTTCTGTGTACCTAGGAAATTGGCATTGACAAAAACATTTCCAATAGGCGGCCTCCGCCCCCTCATCCCCTGTCCCCCCCCCTCTTGGTGCTTGAATTTTCTCTGACGTGAAAATTGCGAGCAAGCCAACGAGGGAAGACATCTTCAATTCACCAACGGCTGCCAAAACACAAAAATATTTTTTTGGGGGGGTTCTCACCTGGGGATGGTCTGAATGATAAAGATGTCTTGACCACGGACCGACTCCTTGACATCCACTCTAGTCTCTGCTCACGGGGAGATAAAGTCACCTCCAGGTTAGTGAAGAGAGAACCGTCTGCCCACTGGAGCCATTTTAGTCATTGGAGGGTCACCTGACCAGAAGCCTAGGTAATAATGTACCAAAAATACAATGTCTTGGACAAACACGCATCTCACCTCTATTGGACTCCTGGTAAACCACCGACTTCCCCAACTCCACACCTAGACGCCTGGAAGGAGGAAGAGAGAACAGGGAGCCATTGAGGATCAACACCCACACGGCGCACGCTGATAGGCCGAGGTATCCATTAGCCCCGTCCATTCTCAGCTTGTTCCTGTCTACCTTTAATCTTGCAAACCAGTACCTCCCTCCACACAGAGTGGCAGAGGGAGCGGTTTATGGCACAGCTAGGCTGTGAATCTGCTGATATGACTGCAGTGAGAAGTCCCCACGGGGTGAGTTTCTCTCTGCTCCTTGGACTAGCCCTGGGGTGGGGTCTGTGACATAGGGTGTGCGAGCATGTGCAAACAATCACAGGAGCAGAAAGGGTATATGCTGCCGTTTGGTTGACGATTATGAATGGGAAAGATTCGTATCGTCACTGATAAGTTCTCCGATGTTGGACCGAGGGAGAGATGTCCTTTGAGAGGAAACACGTTGGGAGGGGGCGAAGCAAAGAGTTCACTGGGGTTGGTGTGCTGCTCACACCATGTAAAACATTCTCAAAACATAAAAAAAAAACATTCTTAAATATTCGTACTAAAATATCGGGTTTAACCGGCTGGATCGTAGGAAACATATTTCCTCTGCAATTACTTTCAGCATAACATAGGAGAATGTTCCGGAGAGTACGCATGCCAGGAGTGGCACCATTAGCGGCACAATTAAAAGACAGCAGACACACACACACACGATGACTAAAGGCTTATCCCCTTTGTCACTTTTGGACGCTGTGGAGATCCAGGGCAGGACTAATCCTGGGTAAGCATGGCAGCACAGCTGGCCCTATACAGTGTCCACATTGGGTCAACTCATGCAGGAGCTTCCTTGTGCTCAAAACATCATCTTAAATGTCATGGCACATTTCCCCCCCTCCCCTCCTAACATTTCCTGTGCTCTCACTCAGCATACATCTTGGCTAGGTTTCACTTTTGCTCCGCGACTATAGCCCTTTCTCCTCCAATGGAGACAGTCCCCATTGAGAAACCCCGTTTTTTGGGCCCGGTTTCCAAACCGTCAGGTTAGCACTGTAATGTGTGTGATGATTTCTGCTGGCTGGCTTGACAGACTGACAGAACTGCTGATTATGGAAAATGGTATTCATCGTCCATTCTTTTTTCCCTTAGAGCTGCCTCTGCCTCCAGGGACTCAAGAGAAATGATTTGGATCTTGGAATTGCAAAGCAGGTTGTTTACTTTGAGGTCTCCTTCAGTCTATTCTCACACAGAGGACGACTGCCCTGTGTACCGGTTGGGTTTGTTGGTCATAGCTCCTTAAGGCAGGCTGGCCTGTGATGTATCCAACTACCCTTCAAATGTTTTGAAGTGACAGGTTCTGTTGCGGTTGACAGTGGTCTGCAAACACTAATCTCATCAGACCTGTGTGGTACTGCACACCCATCTGAAAAGCTTGTGGTTCTCTTAATAAAATTACCTCGCTGCAGTAACGAGAGGCATGCTGACAAAGGCAAGAAGCATAATTAGGGACACTATTCTGTAGGCTACACACAGTATCGACATGACGTATCAGTAAGTGTCCAGTAAGTTCCATGTAAAGTCCAACGTTCACTGATATTAAGAGGCCATTGTAATGCAGGGCATGAGTGAGATCCAGTGCAATAACATCCTACTTACTCTGTAATCTTCTTGGCGAGTTCGATGCATGCGGTGGTCGAGTTTGCAGAGAAGACACGATAGCCACTTTTTGAGACATTCATTTTCGAGTCACCATACGACAGCTTGGAAGTTTGAGAGTGAGAAACAGAAGACTTTAAGGCCCAAAACGCCTCATGGATAGGCTAGTTTCAAATGACTTAATTTGGGTTTTTCCCTTTTATTTTATGATTACTGTAACTAAGCCCAAAATGAAAACCGTTATGTCAAATAGACCAATACATCAGTAATAAAATCGCGACCCAAATAATTTCAAATGCCTTTCGAAAACGTAGCCTAGTTACATTGGAAATAAGCAAAGCACAACGAGGATAACCCAACCTTATGTAACCTTCTCTTGACACTTATAACATTTTTCATACTACCACAAATTGAGGAAGATAGCCTGTGCATGAGCCAACATCAGACAGAGCAGCGACGGTAGCTGCAGGCACGGCCACGTTCAGACAATTTGATCCAGTGAAAGCGGTTGTAGTAGGCTAATAACTTACTCCAATTCTACAAAATGAATGACCCGTCGAGTCTTGAAAACAGAATAACAAATGCTTTAAAGCCAACCTGCCCCCGACAGGCTACCTTTACGAGCTCCAAAAATAAGTAAACAAGCCTCTTATCGATGAGCTAGAAAAATAGCACACTACACTGGGGGCTTGATGTAAACTGAGCTATTTCCTCGTCTGAACACAACGAATTTTTCGTCTCCAGAAAACGCGTCGAACAAATAACTAAAATTGTTGTGACGGTTTGTTGAAATGCATCATTTTTCTCATCTTACAATGTTTAAAAACTCAGTCTCCCCGGCCTTCGCTACTGTAAACTTTGTTGCAATGCGGTCGTATCAGAAAAATGCAACGCGACGTTTTCATTGGATAGTTGACGACCGTACATGGCAGTAGGCGGAACCAATCAGATTTCGTTTTTAAACAAAGAGGAGGATCTTATTTTGATTCAGCCACCCAGCGCGCTCCATTTAAATCCGAGGTCAAAGTCAGAATAATGATGCGTAGCTGATTAGAAAGAGCACGTTTATGTGTATGAAAATTGAATGCACATTTAGTTGGTCATACTTAGTTGCATACTAATGTAGTATATTGCCTAATAAATCTACTATTTAATAGAATACTTACAATACCAGTTCATATGTTTCTTGTTAAAATGATTGGGGTACATTTTGTAGAATAAAAAACGTGTATCATATGGTACACAATTGACTTGTCAAATAAATTGGCCTTGTGATCATATTCTGTAGTCAAGTTTCTACTCTGCATATTTTTCCCAGTGAATACCAATTATTTACAAACATGAACTGACTAAACTATTACAGACCAGTGGGAGATCACTTTGCATGGAGAGCCTTTTGACAAAAACATCTCGTCACAGAAACAGCAAGTTAAGCACATTAGAGAATTATTCGACAGCCACCCGTACGCCTGTGGACAGTGTATGAAGGTGTCCCATAGTTCCTGAACAGTCTCTGAGGGGCTCGTCACCCCCCCCCACCCCCCCCCCTCAGCTCTTGAGCACCTTCTCCTTCAGCAGGTCCAGGATAACCTGCCTCTCCTGGCTCTCCAGCTCGAACCTCCGCTCCCTCTCCTTCCTGTCGGCGCCCAGGCGCTCGCGCTCCAGGGCGATCTTGCTCCGCTGGACCTCCAGCTCCTCCCTCCTCAGGGACAGCTCCTCCTCCCGCAGGCGTTGCTCCGCCTCGTAGCGCTTCTCCAGGAAGCTGA
Organism: Hypomesus transpacificus; assembly: GCF_021917145.1. Taxonomy (NCBI): domain Eukaryota; kingdom Metazoa; phylum Chordata; class Actinopteri; order Osmeriformes; family Osmeridae; genus Hypomesus; species Hypomesus transpacificus. The sequence goes on from NC_061080.1 coordinate 1,087,889, forward strand.
GGATCTCGGAGTAGGTCTGGCAGCAGCACTGGCACGGCCGCTTGGCCATGGGGGCGGAGGACAGGTCGGCCAGCTCGGCCAGCTCCTCCTGCTCCTCCTCGGGCTCCGGGGTGGCGGGGACGGCAGCGAGGGAGGAGGGGGGAGGAGGGCCGTGGTGGAGATCTGTGGGGACGAAAAGTGAGAACGATTTAGGACGTACTTTTGTTTCCGGGGGTTTTAGCTCATATGATGATGATTCAACTCCTGTTTCTGTGCTTGTTTATCCTTGATAGGACTGTTATATTGTTGTGAAAATGTGCATTTACTTTATTTAATGAAGGGTGTATGAGGTAATGAGGGGTCAAGTTAGGTTATATCATGTTATGGTACTGTATTACTCTAGATTAGGGCTGTCCAACGCTGTTCCTGGAGATTTCATCCTGTAGGTTTAAATTTCAACCCAAATCCAGCACTTCTCATTCTATTAGCTGGCAAGCTGAATCATCATTTGTTATGACTGGGATTGGTGTGAAAGCCAACAGGGGGTAGCTCTACAGGAGCAGACTAGGCCTAGCATGATACCAGGACATGGCTGAAGTTCTCCTTTCTCACCAGGGGGTGGCACTGCTTGCATAGAGATGATGTTGGGTTTGTCCTGCTCAGGTGCAGACAGCTCCTCCAGGGCTCTCTTCCTCAGTTCCTCCTCCTGGTACTTGGTGCTCTCCCCACTGGCTAGGAGACCCTTCTCTGCTTCCAGCTCCAGCACCTCGTGTAGCAGGTCCTCCTTCTGGGCATACAGTCTGTCGGTTCCAAATCTGTCCACACAAACACGCACATGCGTTGGATGTCTTACATAAACTAAAACGGATTATTGAACTCCTTTAAATTGTAACCTACCCTCCTTGTATCGATGGCATAGCATGTCATGCTGGACCTAATGTCATATTGACCTCCTATATACCCAACACATGCCCAACTTTATATTCTGATTGTTTTATGTTTGTTTCTCACCTGCGCAGGCTGGGGAAGTCCTGTTTCTTGTAGTAGTCCAGTAGCAGCATGGTCCTCTCCCTGCACCTCCTGGCATCCACCTCAAAGTTCTCATCCTGCAGGGCAGCGGTGATGATCTCCCCGACGCGGGCCCAGATACGACCTGACTCCTTGGAACAGAAGGGGTTCTGCGCGATCACCTCGCGGAGGAGGAGGATGTCGTGGCGGGCGGAAAAACGCACCTGTCGCTTGCGGGGGGTGGTGGATGGGCCGGCCAGGGAGAAACCTAGAGAGGGAGGAGAGAGAGTGGGAGGTTGTGATGGGTAGAGTGATGATGGTTGAATAATGAAGTGAGAATGATTGAGTGGTGAGAGAGAGATAATGATTCAATCAAAATGAGCACAGGCAAGTTAATGGTTGTTACTTGTATTGAAACTTGGAGGTAGGAAAGAACTGTGATAAGGTTGAACAGTGATTCCAGGGCTCATTTGTAAGCTTGTTACATTGTCATTGATGCTTCAATATTATGGAAACTATGCAAATCATCATTATTATGAAGGTAAATCAACAAAGTCACTCTTTTTTGTCTACATAGGCTACATGTAGTCCAATGTATACTGTGATTTGGTTATTACACCTGCGTTAGAGATGTAGCCCCTCTCTATGGTGACGTAGCTCTCAAATCGCTTTGCCATTCAGACGAGCACAAGTATTTGCTGCTAGGCTACCCGCCGACAAGCCAAGCAGATGACGGAAACAAAGAATTGCCTACATGTTGCATTGTTTACATACGCTTCATTCAACAGGAAACTACACGATAGCACATATCAATACGAGAGCTACGGTATCAAACCCTGTTTAAGGATTTTTTTAAACCAAATAACACGTCAGACGTAGCGGTTTTGCTCACTCTCACCACCGTTGTTCGGCATCTCCACTACACGTTCCATATCGCCATAATTTCCGGTATCAGCTGATACACACAAAATGTTGAGGTCACTGTACACGTCCACTCACCAGTACAGGTTTCATGCTGACGTGTAACTCAACTTCTCGGGAAATCTGGCAAAACTGGCGATCCAATCGTTACGCAGGACACGGAAATGTCCACAAGATGTCGGCAGAAGCTTGCAAACGGAAAGACGGAATTAATTCACATTCACCGTCTCGAATCAAGCGGAAGTGTCACTGAAAATTCAAAGTAGTTTCAAATAGGTTTTAATTCCCACGGTTACTTCCTACGAGTAACCATAACTTTGTCTCTTTTGGTCTCGCATACACACACACACACTAATGGACCCCACGCTGTGCCTCCACCCACCACCCACACGTTCTGTCCTTTCTCGTTGAACTCGACATTGAACTCAGACAGGCTTACTGTGGTATGTTAAACACACCATAATTCAGGGTTATGAAATAATCAGCCTAATGGCCGACTCTTCTCCCCCTAAGACCAGGGTACACAACTACACCCACTCGTCAAGACAGAGCTGGAGATGTTTTTCAGACGCTTGACCTATTTGACAAGTCAGTTGAAGCAGACACGCAATTATGAACATGATCAAATGCTAGGGTGCACACAAATGAAAGGGGTCTTCAGGCACAAGACAAGGACCTGGTGTGGAGGAGGGTTTTACCCTGTCTCCATTCAAAGGTCTTTCAGAATAATATGGTTTTAATATGGCTTATCAACATCTTCTTGATTAATAAGAAGATGTTGTTAAGCCATATTACATGTCCAGTCTTGCTCAATCGTACAGTTTGTTGCTGGTCATTAGTTATAAATTAAAATATTAAAATGATATACTGCCTCATGCACTTGCAGAACATTTGCAGATGAATGTACTGAGGTTTTGTTAAAGCCTTATGTTGCATATGTATTGGTTATTGATTGTGATTGACAGATGTGAACCATGTGAGTTGTTTTTTTTGTGGCACGTTGACGAGCATCAAAGTGGCACACCACGAGGCATTGTGTCTTTGAAACTGTCATCTTTGAAACGCCTTACTAAATAGCGTACGTTCTCAATAGCACCCCCCGTAGCATAATAGACCTGTCACGCACACACACACATACACACGCACACACACCAAATCCCAGTCCTTTTGTCTGGACCGAGTTCCATCAACTGTCCCCTCTCTCAACAGTGCGCCCGCGAGCGAATGTCAAAGTCCCCAGTCCTGATTGGAAGCAGATAAACGTTTGACCTCATCATCAGCAAATGTTTCTATCATCACAGCGTTCTGTGTTTGTCGGTATCGGAGGTGTTCGCTCGTGACATTTGCTGGATGAATGTTTCAAGAGGGTTTCAATAAGTCATACAGTAGGCGACATCCATCACAATTTGAAACCAGTGGAGCCACCCATCTTTTATTACATATTTTGTTTTTCTTACAAATGATTAGCCCTCTCCTCTTGTTCTCTTTTCCCCCTCTTGTCTGTCTAGGCTATCCCTCTCTCTCTCTCTCCTCCCTCCCTCCCTCCCTCCCTCCCTCCCTCCCTCCCTCCCTCCCTCCCTCCCCTCCCTCCCTCCCTCCCTCCCCCTCCCCTCCCTCCCTCCCTCTCCCTCTCTCAGCTCTCTCTCTCTCTCTTCTCTCTCTCTATCTCTCTCTCTATCCCTCCCTCCCTCCCTCCCTCCCTCCCTCCCCTCTCTCTCCTCTCTCTCTCTCTCTCTCTCTCTCTCTCTCTCCTCTCTCTCTCTCTCTCTCTCTCTCTCTCTCTCTCTCCCTCTCTACTTCTCTCTCTCTCTCTCTACCTCTCCCTCCCTCTCTCTCTCTTCCCCTATCCCCTCTCCTTACCTGTCAGGATGTCAGCTCCTCTCTCCTGAGAGACAACCCCTGGAGAGACCTATTTGTTTTCCTGTCACATCGTATACAGGCTTCCTCACTACACAAGCATCCTCTACTGCAACAGACACCTCACACACTCACAACAAACTTTGCCTACACACGTTGGAGAAATTAAAAGGATGTTCTGCTTGGGTAAGTCCCAATCAGTATTATTATTATTAGAATTGTATGATATTAGTCATTGTTAGATTTATTATTCTTTTATAGTCCAAATACACAAACGAATGTGTTGACTTGACAGTGATTTGTAAAGGTCAGTGTTGTGTGGATGCTTGCCTAATGGGCCCTAGTTCATTGTGTTTTTTTACTGACTTCATGTCAAAATGGGCTCACAGGCCTTCACGTTCCAGAGAGACTTTGCGTTAGATTACCTCCGTGTCTGGAGTTACTGCTCACTCCTTTCAGGCTTATTGACAAAGAAATGTTTTTAAATCCAGAACAAAGTCACACCAGTAATGGAGAAAAAAAAATTATCTTTCACAATTTACAAACCAAGACAAACAAACACACACACAACACGCACAAGCATCCACCTTCATATACACTTCTCATTTGTCTCGTCGTCTCACGGACTGTCACAGTCGCACCAGTTCCATCGTGACAGTGGCAAGGAGTGTGTCTGCATGTGCGTGTGTTTGTGTGTGTTTGAGTGCGCGTGCTGCGTATGTGTGCGTGCACGCTGGTGACAATTAGTGAGAGGGAGGGGAAGGAGAGAGAGAGAGAGAAAGAGAGAGAGAGAGAGAGAGAGAGGAGGGATCCTAGGTGCTCTTTTTCTCTTCCTCCCCCTTT